>NW_019154102.1:28423500-28572067 GCF_002288905.1 Enhydra lutris kenyoni
GTCTTTTTGTTTGTCTATTTTTGTTTGTATACTTCATAAATCTTACCTTGGGGCCCATTTGGGCGGAACCTTCTCTTTTACCTTCCCTTTTTTCCCCTGTCTCTCTCTCTCTCTCTCTCTCTTTTTTTCTTTTTCTTTTCTTTTTTCTCTTGTTTGGGTGGGGAATCCTGATTGCTCAGAAGTGTTCCAGACTGCACCTTGACTGCACCACGGTCGATACATCCAGCTACATCCTTTCAATCATCTCTCACCAAAATGACTAGGAGGAGGAATGCCCAACAGAAGAAGAATACAGAGGATGGGCTTTCTGCAACAGAGCTAACATCTATCAACATAGACAATATGTCAGAAAGAGAATTCAGGAAAACAATTATCCAGGCAATAGCTAGGTTGGAGAAAGCCATGGATGACCAAACGGAATTGATTAGGGCTGAACTGAAAGCGACCAGAGATGATATTCACAATGTTAGGGCAGAGCTGAAAGCTACCAGGGATGAAGTTCACAATGCTCTCAATGAGTTCCAATCTAATCTAAATTCTCTCAAAGCTAGGGTAACTGAGACAGAAGATAGAATTAGTGATCTGGAGGACAAACAGATAGAAAGGATCAGGAGGAAGACTGGAACAAACAGCTTAGAAGCCATGAAAACAGAATCAGGGAAATAAATGATGCCATGAAACGTTCCAACGTCAGAATTATTGGAATCCCTGAAGGGGAGGAGAAAGAAAGAAGTCTAGAAGATATAGTGGAACAAGTTCTTCATGAAAATTTTCCCAATCTCCTGAATGGAACCAGCATTCATGTACGAGAGGCCGAAAGGGCTCCACCCAAGATTATAGATTCAAAAAAAAAAAAAAAAAAAATCAAGGCACCTGATAGTCAATTTGAGGAATCATAATTGTAGATATAATCTCTTGAAAGCCGCTAGGACAAAGAGGCTCCTTACTTACAGAGGAAAGCCCATCAGAATAATATCAGACCTGTCCACAGAGACCTGGCAAGCCAGAAAGGGCTGGCATGATATATTCAGGGCACTAAATGAGAAAAACATGCAGCCAAGAATACTTTATCCAGCAAGACTGACATTCAAAATGGATGCAGAAATAAAGAGTTTCCAAGACCAGCAAGGCTTAAAAGACTATGCAACCACCAAGCCAACACTTCAGGAAATATTAAGGAGGGGGGTGCTATAAAAGAGGAAAAATCCTAAGAATAGCATTGAACAGAAATATAAAGACAATCTACCAGAAAGAAAGACTTCAAAGGTAACACGATGTCAATAAAAACGTATCTATCAATAATCACTCTCAAGGTGAATGGCCTAAATGCGCCCATAAAATGGCACAGGGTTGCAGATTGGATAAAACGACAGGACCCATCCATATGTTGTCTACAAGAGATCCATTTTGAACCTAAAGATACACCCAGACTGAAAGTAAAGGGATGGAGAAGCATCTTTCATGCCAATGGGCCTCAAAAGAAGGCCGGGGTAGCAATTCTCATATCAGACAAATTAGATTTTAAACTAAAGACTGTAGTCAAAGATACAGAAGGACACTACATAATTCTTAAAGGGACTATCCACCAAGATGATCTAACAGTTGTAAATATCTATGCCCCCAATATGGGAGCAGCTAACTACATAAGAAAACTGTTAATCAAGATAAAGAGCCATATTGATATGAATACATTAATAGTAGGAGATCTTAACACACCTCTCTCAGAAATAGATCATCGAAGCAGAAAAATCAATAAAGAAACAAGAGCATTGAATGACACATTAGACCAGATGGACCTCATAGATATATACAGAACATTCCACCCTAAAACAACAGAATACTCATTCTTCTCAAGTGCACATGGAACCTTCTTAGGAATAGACCACATACTGGGTCACAAATCGGGACTCAACCGATACCAAAAGACTGAGATTATTCCCTGCATATTCTCAGATCACAATGCTTTGAAACTGGAGCTCAATTACAAGGAAAAGTTCGGAAGGAACTCAAACACCTGGAAGCTAAAGGCCACTTTGCTTAAGAATGCTTGGATCAATGAGGAGATCAAAGAAGGGCTGAAACAATTCATGGAAACCAATGAGAATGAAGACACTTCAGTCCAAAACCTATGGGATACAGCAAAGGCAGTCCTAAGGGGGAAATACATAGCCATCCAAGCCTCCCTCAAAAAAATTGAAAAATCCAGAACACACCAGCTGTCTCTACACCTTAAAGAACTGGAGAACCAACAACAAATCAAACCAACTCCACACATAAGAAGGGAAATAATCAAGATTAGAGCTGAGATCAATGAGGTAGAAACCAGAGATTCAGTAGAACGTATCAATGAAACTAGAAGCTGGTTTTTTTAAAAAATCAATAAGATCGATAAACCATTGGCCACACTAATCCAAAAGAAAAGACACAAAGCCCAAATTCATAAAATTATGAATGAAAAGGGAGAGATCACAACTAACACCAAGGAAGTAGAAACAATCATCTGAAGTTATTATCAACAGTTATATGCCAATAAGCTAAGCAACCTAGATGAAATGGATGCATTCCTGGAAAACTATAAACTCCCAAAATTGAACCATGAAGAAATTGACAACCTGAATAGACCAATATCTAGTAACAAGATTGAAGCAGTGATCAAAAGCCTCCCAAAAAACAAGAGCCCAGGACATGATGGATTCCCTGGGGAATTCTACCAAACTTTCAAAGAAGAAATAACACCTATTCTCCTGAAGCTGTTTCAAAAAATTGAAGCAGAAGGAAAACTTCCAGACTCTTTCTATGAAGCCAGCATTACCCTGATCCCCAAACCAGGCAAAGACCCTACCAAAAAGGAGAATTTCAGGCCAATATCACTGAATATGGATGCTAAGATTCTCAACAAGATCCTAGCAAACAGGATCCAACAGCACATTAAAAAGATTATCCACCATGACCAGGTGGGATTCATCCCTGGGCTACAAGGATGGTTCAACATTTGCAAATCAATCAATGTGATAGAACAAATTAATAAGAGAAGAGAGAAGAACCACGTGGTCCTCTCAATTGATGCAGAAAAAGCATTTGACAAAATCCAGCATCCGTTCCTGATTAAAATGCTTCAAAGTATAGGGATAGAAGGAACATTCCTGAACTTCATCAAATCTATCTATGAAAGACCCACAGCAAATATCATCCTCAATGGGAAAAAGCTTGCAGTCTTCCCTTTGAGATCAGGAACATGACAAGGATGCCCACACTCACCACTCTTCTTCAACATAGTATTAGAAGTCCTAGCAACAGCAATCAGACAACAAAAAGAAATAAAAGGTATCCAAATTGGCAAGGAAGAAGTCAAACTCTCTCTCTTTGCAGATGACATGATTTTTTATATGGAAAACCCAAAAGACTCCACCCCTAAACTACTAGAACTCATGCAGCAATTCAGCAACGTGGCAGGATACAAAGTCAATGTACAGAAATCAGTGGCTTTCTTATACACTAACAATGAAAATACAGAAAGGGAAATTAGAGAATCGATTCCATTTACTATAGCACCAAGAACCATAAGATACCTGGGAATAAACCTAACCAAAGAGGTAAAGGAACTGTACTCGAGGAACTACAGAACACTCATGAAAGAAATTGAAGAAGACACAAAAAGATGGAAGACCATTCCATGCTCTTGGATCAGAAGAATAAACATTGTTAAAATGTCTATACTGCCTAGAGCAATCTATACTTTTAATGCCATTCCGATCAAAATTCCACCAGTATTTTTCAAAGAGCTGGAGCAAATAATCCAAAAATTTGTATGGAATCAGAAGAGACCCCGAATCGCTAAGGAAATGTTGAAAAACAAAAATAAAACTGGGGCATCACATTACCTGATTTCAAGCTTTACTACAAAGCTGTGATCACCAAGATAGCATGGTACTGGCATAAAAACAGACACATAGACCAATAGAACAGAGTAGAGAGCCCAGATATGGACCCTCAACTCTATGGTCAAATAATCTTCGACAAAACAGGAAAAAATATACAGTGGAAAAAAGACAGTCTCTTCAATAAATGGTGCTGGGAAAACTGGACAGCTATATGTAGGAGAATGAAACTCGACCATTCTCTTACACTGTACACAAAGATAAACTCAAAATGGATAAAAGACCTCAACGTGAGACAGAAATCCATCAGAATCCTAGAGGAGAATATAGGCAGTAACCTGTTCAATATCAGCCACAGCAACTTCTTTCAAGATATGTCTCCAAAGGCAAAGGAAACAAAAGCGAAAATGAACTTTTGGGACTTCATCAAAATCAAAAGCTTCTGCACAGCAAAGGAAATAGTCAACAAAACAAAGAGGCAACCCACGGAATGGGAGAAGATATTTGCAAATGACAGTACAAACAAAAGGTTGATATCCAGGATCTATAAAGAGCTCCTCAAACTCAACACACACAAAACAGACAATCATATCAAAAAATGGGCAGAAGATATGAACAGACACTTCTCCAATGAAGACATACAAATGGCTAGCAGACACATGAAAAAATGTTCATCATCACTAGTCACCAGGGAGATTCAAATGAAAACCACATTGAGATACCACCTTACACCAGTTAGAATGGCCAAAATTAGCAAGACAGGAAACAACATGTGTTGGAGGGGATGTGGAGAAAGGGGAACCCTCTTACACTGTTGGTGTGAATGCAAGTTGGTATAGCCACTTTGGAGAACAGTGTGGAGATTCCTCAAGAAATTAAAAATAGAGCTTCCCTATGACTCTGCAATTGCACTACTGGGTATTTACCCCAAAGATACAGATGTAGTGAAAAGAAGGGCCATCTGTACCCCAATGTTTATAGCAGCAATGGCCACGGTCGCCAAACTGTGGAAAGAACCAAGATGCCCTTCAATGGACGAATGGATAAGGAAGATGTGGTCCATATACACTATGGACTATTATGCCTCCATCAGAAAGGATGAATACCCAACTTTTGTAGCTACATGACAGGACTGGAAGAGATTATGCTGAGTGAAATAAGTCAAGCAGAGAGAGTCAATTATCATATGGTTTCACTTATTTGTGGAGCATAACAAATAGCATGGAGGACAAGGGGAGTTAGAGAGGAGAAGAGATTGAGGGAAATTGGAAGGGGAGGTGAACCATGAGAGACTATGGACTTTGAAAAACAATCTGAGGGGTCTGAAGGGGTGGTGGGCGGGAGGTTGGGGGAACCAGGTGGTGGGTATTGGAGAGGGCATGGATTGCATGGAGCACTGGGTGTGGTGCAAAAACAATGAATAGTGTTACGCTGAAAATAAATGTAAAAAATTTTTTAAAAAGAGTCTTTTTTTTTTAATATTTGTCTCATTTTCTTCTTCTCTTTGTTTCTTAAATTCCATGAATGAATGAAATCATATGATATTTTTCTCTCTGACTGACTAAAAATATGCATTTTTAATAATAGATCATAGACCCATCCAGGAGCTAGGGAACTCCATCCAGGAAATTTCATCCCTTTTTCCTTTCTCCAATGGGGAAGGACAATGTAGAATTCATTTACTGTGAGAAGACTGATTTGTGAATGAAAACCACATCAGGATATGATAGGAAGAATTCTTTCTACATTGTCTACCTCAGTTGATGTACCATCACAAACTCCTTCTAATCAATCACACCAAACCTGAAGATTTTCCCTCCTAAATTTATTAAATTTAATTAGATCCATAACTTCTTTTAAACTCTCCTAACTGCAACTAGTTTAGGCCCTCATCATTTCTCAACAAGTGATTGCAGTATTCTCCTACCTATATTCTCTGCTGTCAGCCATACTCTCCACCAATCAATGTTCTTTGTTTTTTCTAAAGAGATTTTTCTCACATAGAAAACTTGCCATGTCTCTCTTCTGCTAAAATGATTTAATAATTCCTCATTCCTCTGGCATTAAGTTCAGGTCCTTCATCATCTGACTCTTCTTGCCTCTCAGATTCATCTTCAGCTTCTTCTTGCCTCACACTTTGCTCTTTGGCAACACCAATTCCTGTGCAATAGTTTTCCTGACTTCTGTGACTACTTTATTCTTCCTTCTTTCTAAAATGTCATTCTGTGTCCCCTATTCAACTTTTGTGGACTTCGATAGTAGCCGAAATATTACATATTCTAACATACCTTCCCTGAAATTACTTACTCTTCTTCGTCTTCCCTCTCGACTATGTTGAATCCCCTGTTCTGGATTGTGCATATCTCCAGTTTTGTATATCTTATAGGATTATCTATTTCCACATCTTTCTTCTACACTAGATTTTAAGATTCATAAAGGCAGAAACTCATTCATCATTAAGTCTACCACTCCTGACAAAGAGATTGGTACATAATACAACTTGTAGGTGCTATTTATGAATAAAAGGATACATGTTCAAGACTGATCTGACTACTGACTGGTCACTGTGTAGAGTTCTTATGGTTGAAGTCCTTATCTCTCTCAGTGAGGACACCAATATGGTGTCCAGCTATGATTATAGTTGGCCCAAGCCACAGTCTGAGGCAGGAGAACCTTGAATGGACTACAGGAACCCTGATAAGTATCAAATGCTGTATGTTCTTGTTTTCACTGCTAATGTCTTTGAACTCCATTGCAATATCTAAAGATTATTTTTCTCTCTGCTCATATCTTGACATAGACAACATTTTCCCACTGGTCACTTCTCATCTCCCCAATTCTGCCTTGAGTATAGTCAATGTAATTCCTGTGAAGCTGTCCCAGCAGGGGATAACTTGGGTCATCCTTCAGTTAGCTCCCTTGGGAGTCAGAGGAGTAAGATTTGGACTTTCTCATTAAATAAGCAGCTTTGCCATGAACAGGGAATTTATTTGAAAAGACCTAATGAGATCAAACCCTAACCCACATCTGAGAGAGTTATCATGATAATATCTACCTCTCATATTTCTCATTCTGCTGTGCTTCCCATCCCTGGCTCAGGTTGCTCCTATTCATTTTCTCATGGGCATTGCTGGCCAACAGCATCTCCCCTTTCTCTAATAGAGGCTGTTTACTCTTCTCAGTATTTAAGGTCAAACCAGACTGGCTCTGTTCACTCACAAAACAAAATATCAGACTCCTTTTTCCCCTGTTGCTTGACCGAAGAGTATCTGCAAGGAATGTGGGAGAGGTAAAGAATGGTTCTGATGTGTCTATCTCATTTCTTTAGTTCCTTCTTTGGAGAATTTGGACCATCTTTCTCTTGTTAGGAAATATTAGCTGTCTTCTCAGTGAAGGTTGAGGTATGTTGATGAGAGGGCTATCTAAAAAACCTTCTAACAAATGTGACTATGTAATTCCTTAGGACCAGAGAGTTGTTTTGTTTTGTTTTGTTCTTTTGAGATAGCACCCTTTCAAGTCCAATGCAAATTAGATCTACATTTTTTTTGTTGCTAAAAAGGGAACTAATATTAATTGTCTATTCGTCACTAAGCATAAAGCTCAGTGACTTGTATAAATATCTATTATTTCAATTTTCACAACAACCATAATAATAACTTTGCCAGCATTTATTGAGCTCTAATTATGTGTCAGGCCCCTGTTAACAGGTTTACTTGAGCTACTTAATTTCACCCTCACAACCACATATAAATAGTTACTTTTAAATTATCCTTATTTTGCAGATAGGCATAAAACATAAAGAGAAGTTAATCAACTCATCCAGGAAAACAGAATTAGTAAAGCAGGTCTGTGAATTCACTCCAGGACCAAATGAATCTGTGCCTAAAGTCATAGAAACTATGTCATACTGCTTTTTGGCCATGTAAGATAAGAATTATTATTATTGTTATTCTCATTTTACAGCCCAAGTACACAGTTTCAAAGTCAGTTTGGCAAATCAACCTTGTCTCATCCTCAACTCTGGCTCTTTGACCCACCATGATGTAATAGAGATTAAAAGTTCTACTCCAGGATTGGTTTTGTGGTATAAGACTTTGGTGGACAAGATATAACATAGGAAACCACCAGTGTTGTCACACAGACCCTCTAGGACAATCTCTCTAGCTTCCCCTTGCTTCCCAGGCTACTTCATTTATTCACAAAAGATGTTAGTCCAGAGAAGGAATGTGGAAATTGGTACATCAATTGGTACATCAATGTGGAAATTGGTACATCAAACCAGAATAGATCTGATTCCTCTAAATTTGACTGAATCACAGAAAAAAAAAGTAAATTTCAATGCAATTTCTGCATTTTAACTTATTTTAAGGAAGTAAATTTCCAAGGCTTTGCCAAAGTGTGACCAACTACTGCTTCCTGGAGAAGTCATCTGTAATACAAATAAACTATCCTAGGGAGCTGAATATGCCTTGATCATGGATTCATAAACCAAAGGATTAAACACATCCTACAGAGAAAGGGAAAAGATCTTCCTTCCAAATTGTTCTTTTTCAATAGGTGTCAATCTTGTAAGAAGTTAAAAAAAATTTAAAAAAATCTGTTTTAAGAAGTCAGTAAATGTCTGCTGTGGTTATAAACATCAAAGATTGAGCAAAACCAAATTAGGAAGAAGCTTTGAGTTAACCAGAGTTAGAAGTTGTCAGAACTTTAGGCCACAGGGAAGATAAGTAAACAAGACAAATACAGAATCTTAAGGTGTTCCAGAGTTCATGAATTGTCCAGGAAATGAGCAGCTGGAAATGAGTTGCTAACTGATGGGTTTTGATGAATAACAACCAGTTTTATCTGATATCCGTATAAATGAAATGTGGAATAAAACACTCAGTGAGATCTCCAGCTTTGCAGAGAAGTCCAAAACTATTGAGTATGACAAACCATGCAAACAAGGGAAGACTACAGCTGGGTATTATACTAACTCTGGGAAAGCTGAGCACACTGTAACCAAGGAGTATCCACGTGGGCAAGCATGAAATGGTGCAAGTCAGATTGTCAGAGCATTAAGGGAAGAAAATGTGAAGCAATTTTAAAACAAAAACTGAAATGTACTTAATTGAAAAAAATTAACATATTCTTATGTGACATAGAAAAAAATACCTACACATGTATTTATGTATGTACATAAATTGAGGTGCACTGATGTGGATTTGATAGTAACCATTTTTATAACTATCTTAATTGGTCTGTGAATATTATATTTTTCCCTCTTTTTATCAGTCTTAATTACTGTATGTACCCACTCTTAAGTATTTAATTTATATTATTTGTATTGTTCGGTTATGATTCTAATATTTCACCATGAAAATTTTTCTGAGATCTATCCATGTTTCTACCCATCTATCCATCTATCTATATAAACAGTCAATAGCTAGTTAAAAATCTTAAAGATTCTTTTAGCTTATGCATAACTCTTCATACTTTCCAGATAATACATTTTTTTTAAAGATTTTATTCATTTATTTGACAGACAGAGACCACAAGTAGGCAGAGAGAGAGGGGGAAGCAGGTTCCCCGCTGAGCAGAGAGCCCTATGCGGGGCTCGATCCCAGGACCCCGAGATCATAACCTGAGCCGAAGGCAGAGGCCCAACCCACTGAGCCACCCAGGCTCCCCCAGATAATACATTTTTGATGGGCACTTAGGCTATTTTAAGGTTTGGGCTACTGTAAACAATACTGTGATGAATAATCTTGCCCATTCATTTATATTTGTATGCATTTGTAAAGAAATTATCTAGGTTCCATATTCAATATTAGATACGTACAAATTTAATTTTATTAAATATTTTCAAATCACTTCAGAATAGCTCTACTTATTTACAATTCCTGTTTTCACATCCTCACGAGAACATGATTTTATCAGACTTTAGTTTTTTGCCAATCAGATGGCAATCAGATGCCAATTTTGTATCATTGTTGGTTTAATTTGCATATCTCTGACAACTAATGAAATTGGGCATCTCTTTACATGCATGTTAGCAACTCTTGGTGTTGGCTTTTTGGATTGCCTATTTATGTTTTGCCTACTTTTCTACTGAGATGACTTTCTTTTGCTTATGTGCTAATCCTTTATTAGGATTTGATATAGTCAAATCCATTAAAATTTTTTTAAGGTTTTTGCTTTTGGTGTCTTATTTAAGAAAATCTTTTTTTCATTCTGTATTTTTTTCAAATGCTTTTCTAGTTTTTCCTCTTAATGTTTTCATCTTAAATCTCTCAGGAAATTATTATATTTTTACTATTTGGAATATAATCCAGTTTTATTTTTCTTCATATTGAAAACAACTTCTCCACACCATTTGTCAAGCAAACTCTCCCTACTGCTTCATGTTGTCACAATTATCAAACAGGGAACTTTGTATAGATGAGTTTATTTCTGGACTTTCTAGACTGTTCTTTTGGTGTTTTTGTTTTTCTCTGACTCATTTCCGCATTGTTTTAATTTCCTTGGCTTTTGTATACTTTTTGTAGTATATCGTGGCATTGATTCTTTTTGAGAAGTTTTCTTTTTTTATAATCTTTACTTTTTCCATGTGCATTTTATAACCAGGTTGTTCAATTTCACCTCCTCATCTTCTCAGATTTCAACCAGAGTTGCATTATATTTTTGGATTACTTTAGGGGAAGTTGACATCTTTACAATAGAAAATCCTCATTTCCACAGATTATGGTATATTTCTCCACTATTTCAGCTTTTGTGTGTTTTTTAATAGCATTTTATAATTTTATTCACAAAATTTGTGCATTTTTATTGGTTGATTCCCATGTGCTCTGCACCAATTATTGTGCATACTATCTTTTTTCTCAGCTATATTTTCTAATCCGTAACTTTACTATGAAAAACACTGATTTGTATGTGTTGGTCTTTTATCTAACATATCTAATAGTTTGTTGGTTTTCTTGGGTTTTCATATGAAGGATCATTATATATATGTAGGTCACAACAGTTTTGTCTCTTTTGAATACTACTTGTTACTTTTTGAGGTTCCTACCGTGTTCGTCAAACACCCAACATTATACTAACAATTGTGATAAAAATGGGTGTCTTCTTCCTAGCCTTGAGGAAATGTCTCTAAGATACCTTGATGTTTGTTATATAGGTTTTGGTAAATACCCTTTAGGGTTAGAAAATTCACTTGCAAGTTTTTCCAAGAGCTCTTATTTTAAAATCACAAATAAATACTGAATTATATCATATGCTTTTTCTACAAGTATTTAAACTATTCTTGCCTTTCTGCTATAAATTCTGGTTATAATATAACATAAGAGTATCCACAGGCTACTAAGGAAATATTTTCCTTGCCCTTGCGGTTAGTGGGTCACGTTGTCCATGTAGGAAATAAAGAATGAGAAGAGTAATTTTAAAAAGCGTGGATAATATAATGAATTTTGTAAGAGAATTACCTTTCCGTTCCTCTGAAGAGACAAATCAACCAAGAAAGTTAGAAATTAAGTTGGTCAAAGCCAGCGTAGTTTAGGTTCAAAAAGAGCTTGAAGGAATTAGAGAAAGGGGAAGAGAGACTGAGGGCAGGTATACTGTGAAGAATGAGACTTTGGGAAATTTTTTCTTTTTCTTTTTTTTTTTAAATTTATTTATTTGAGACAGTGAGAGTGTGGGCACATGTATGTGAGAAAGAGAGGGGAGGGACAGAGAGAGAGGGAGAAAGAAAGAGAAAAAGACTCCCTGTGAGACATAGAGCCTGACATGGGGTTTAATCTCATGACCCAGAGATCATGACCTGAGTCAAAATCAAGAGTCTGTTGTTCAACGTACTGCACCACGGAGGCGCCCTGAGAAAGTATTTTAGGGAAGATTAGCTGAATGTTACAAATTGTCTTTTCTGAATAACTGCAAAATCTTAAATGTTCATCATTTCTTTGTTAGTGTGTTTCTTTAGAGTGACCATCTGTGCTGAGACTGGGTCACAAGATGGCTCTGCTTTAGGCAGCTTTCACCTCTGTAGGAAAGTCTCTATTTTCATACCTGTAAAATTTGGGGAATGAAGCAGGCGGAAAAAGTATAAATTATGTCTGTGGACTAACTGGAAAATCATTGCAGCAGGGGGCTGTAGTCATCAACCACTTATGTATGACTTAGTTCAAATAACTTAATTGGGTCTATAAAATAAAGTAATTCATTCAGATAATTTCTAAAGACATATTTGGTGCTGATGTTCTATAATCATCTCTCAGTCATAGTCAGATGGTGAAACAGTGACATAAGATTCAGTCTCACTGTACTCTGAAGACCGAGTCTGTTCCAACTGGCTCTTAGTAATTAAGACATCAGCAGCTGCCTCCCACATTCCAACCTCCAATTCAGTCCATTCTATTTCTCCCATCTTCAGGATCATGGTGTCCTCGTGCTGTCCTACAGCTGCTGCAGACCCTCACATCTTCATTCCTCAAATTCTGTTAGAGGCATTGCATTGCCCTTCCTCTGGCAAACCTTGTCTATCAGCTATCTCATTTGCAGAAGCAATCTTCAGACCCTTGGCTTGGGGAATGAATCTGGTAAGCCTTTTCCCATGGAAGTATTTATACCTATAATATATGCATACATTATCTCCCAAGCCAGTGTTATTTTAACCAGATATAAGGTTTTAGTCAAAATGTACAACTTCATAAATAGAAGGAGATATATACTTGGCCATCCGCTCTTCTGGAGAATTTTCAAAGGATATCACACAGTCAATTCCGTTTTGCTCACTTATAAAGTAAATTGTGTAAGCTTTCATTCTTACATGAAATCTACCTTTTGACCTTTTTTATAATATATGCTTTGTTTTCCCCCAACAGTCAAGCAGGTGTAGACTGACACAGGAATGATTAGTCTCATTCATTCATTCATTCATTCATTTAACAAGGGTGTAATGAGTACTTTGTGCATCAAAAATTATGCTAACTATCTATTAGGAGTTAAAATGTGCTTAAAATAAAAGCCAAATCACAGTTAAAGTAAGGAAATCATTTCTTAAGGAAGTTTCAGAGGGCCATATTTGAAGGTGAGAGTGAAGGCTGAAGTCCAGAATTGTAGATAAAGCCTTTGACAAAATAGATGCTCCACACTCAGTTTAAATCTCATTCTTGACCTTCACTCCATGCAGAATATTTGGCTGGATGTTTGTCACAGTTCTAATATCCCTGCAAAGGTGAGATGCATGAATCATGCAGCATCTCATCAAAAAGGTAAAGAAACAAGGGTATGTTTTATCCTGATGGATTTTCCTAGCTGAAATCCAATAACTCTCATTTCTTTATTCTCCTTTCCAAGAAATGAGCTTTTTCTTCTTTTCTTTTCAAAACCTAGCTGGCTGCTTAACACCCCGTGTACAGCTAGTATTAAACCTTATCTCTCTGTAATTAATGTTTGTGCACAGAGCAGTTAATTAGCTTACAGCATTAGCCACATTTTTACCTCACTCAAAGAACTAAAGGACCAAAATGCTGATATCTAGAGAAAAAATTACTTCAATGACTTTGATTAATTTTTTATAAACCATCCTCGAGCACTTCAACAGCCATAATATTTTATACCCTTAACTCCCTTCTGTGTTATGTAGTTGGGTTAAAACTGGACAGGCTCCACGTGTATGTATATAATTGCTTCTGAGCTGATGGATTGGTGTTACATTTTGAACTGACCCCTCCAGTCTGTGGTTTCACAATTTTGATATTGTGCAAGTAAAGGAACTCTCCTGGGTAGGGTGTGCAATACAGAATTTTATCAAAGATTTGATAGTAGCAAGGCTCAAAGAAGTGAGATCCCAGTGAATGACTCCAGGTGGAGGATAATTTTTATGGTTCTTCCTCTCAGGAACATGGACTAAAATCCTTCTTTTGGTCTATATCTTCTACTACTCTAGGTTAGCATTTGTCCCCAAATAGGAATTTTTCCCAAGGGCCCCATTTTTACTGGGCATAATCAGTTCATCTTGTGTGTTGCTCTCCTGGGGGATGCCCATACCACATTCTACAAATGCGATCCAGTTCCTTTCTCTGAGAAAGGGTCTACTGTGTATCCCTCAGATGCTTCAGATACTTGCTAGTACCTAAGCACATGAATGCTGCTTGACATACAATGAAGTAATCACTCATGGACAAATCCCTCGTTTTGCACTAGCTCTTGAATAGGTGAAGGTCACATTAAGCTCAAAGGCAAATTTTGGTAAATGGAAACCAATAAGACCTGTTGTTTTAGCCTCATTATGAATAACAGAAACAGAAAAATAGTAAGGATCACTTTAAGAAATGACTATTCTGAAGTGATAGGTATACCCTATCACTCCAGTGTTCTCTTCCCTTCTTGTTTTCTCTCTACCTCCCCCTCTCTTTTCTTCTCTGAACTTCAGTGTGGATAATATTCTGCCATTTTTGACAACATGGAGGGACCTAGAAGGTATTTTGCTACGTGAATTAAGTCAGACAAGGAAAGACAAATTTCATATGATTTCACTTATATGTGGAATCTAAAAACAAATAAATAAGTGAATGAATAGGTGAACAAAGCAGAAACAGACCCGTAAATACAGAGAATAAAGTGATGATTACCAGAGGAAAGGGGTTGGGTGGATGGGCAAAATGTTTGAAAGGGAGTGGGAGATACAGGCTTCCACCTCTGGAATGAATAAGTCATGGGGATAAAAGGAACAGCATAGGATAAAAGGAACACTATTATAATAATAGCATAATAGTGTTGTATGATGGTAGCTACACTAGTGGTGAGCATAGCATAATGTATACACTTGTGAAATCACTATATTGTATACCTGAAATTAATGTAACACTGTATGACCTACTATTCTTATAATCTGCCTTTTATTTTTTGTCTTTTTTATAAAAGTTTAATAGCTTTTTGAGGTATAATCCACATATCATATAATTCATCCATTTAAAGTCTATGATATAGTGGTTTTATTATTGTTACAGAATTGTGCAACCTCCACTATATCAACATTAGGACATTTTCACCATTCCAAAATGGAATCCTGTTCCCAGTAGCTGTCACTCTCTATTTCTCCTCAATCCAACCAGCCATAAGCAAACATTAGTCTACTTTGCGTCTCTATGAATTTTTTTATTTTGGACATTTCATGTAAGTGGAATCTTAACAATTTTACAATCTGTGGTCTTTTGTCACTGATATTTCACTTAGCATTGTGTTTTTAAGAGTCATACATATTATAACCTATACCATTCATTTACTTTTATGACCTAATAATATTCCATTGTGTAGATAATACCACATTTTGCTTATTCATCATCTGATGGACTTTTGAGTTCTTTCTACTTTTTGGCTATTATTTATAATGCTGCTGTAAATATATGTGTACAAGTTTTTGTATGGATGCATTTTTTTAATTTGTCTTGAGCATATACCTAGGAGTGGATAGTGTGGGTCATATGGTAATCCCCTGTTTAACCCTTTGAAGAACTGCCAAACTGTTTTCCAGAGTGGCTTTGTCATTTCATATTCCTACCAACAATTAATGAAGATTCCAATTTCTCTACATCTTCGCCAGCACATGTTATTATCTGTCTCTTTGGCTATACCACATCTCTTCATTTTCTTGGTATTGTTTCAAATACAGAAGATATTAATTTTGATGAAGTCCAGTTTATCTCTTTTTTCTTTTGTCACATATGCATTTGATATTGTATCTAAGAAAGTTCTGACTAACTCAGAGTCACAAAGATTTAACCTCAAGTTTTATTACAAGAGATATATACTATTAGCTTTTACATTTAGGTCTATTTACAATCCATTTTGAGTTAATTTTGTGTTCAGTGTAAGGAAGGGATCCAGATTTATTCCTGTGTGTATCAATATCAAGTGTCTCAGCACCATTTTGTTGAAACGACAGTTTTTCTCCTAGTGAATTGTCTTGGCCCCTTTGCCAAAAATAAGCTGACCATAAATGTAATAGTTCATTTCTGGGGTCCCACTTTTATTCCAATAATCTATATGTCTGTCCTTATGCCAATACCACAGTGTCTTCATAGTAAATTTTGAAACTGGGAAGTTTCTTTCTTTTTAAGACTACTTTAGCTATTCTGATACTTTTGAATTTTTATATGAATTTTAGAACTTACCTGTCAATTTCTACTATAATGAAACCTGGGATTATGTTAAATCTGTAGATCAGTTTGAGTAGAATTGCCATGTTAACAATATTAGGTCTTCTAATCCATAAACACAGCCAATCTTTTCAGTTATTTAAGTCTTCTTTAATTTCTTTCAATAATGTTTTATAGTTTTCAGAATACAAGCTTTGTATTTCTTTTGTTAAAGTTATTCCTAAGCATTGTTTTTGATGCTATTTTAAGTGGAATTGATTTCTTAATTTTATTGTGGATTTTTTTTATTACCAGTGTGTAGAAATACAACTGATGTTTGTCCTTTGATCTTGTATCCTGCATACTTGCTGGATTTATTAATTCTGATAGTTTTCTTGTGCATTTTTTAGGATTTTTTTTAAGGGTTTTATTTATTTATTTGACAGAGATCACAAGTAGGCAGAGAGGCAGGCAGAGAGAAAGGGGGAAGCAGGCTCCCTGCTGAGCAGAAAGCCTGATGTGGGGCTTGATCCCCAGGACCCTGAGATCATGACCTGAGCCAAAGGCAGAGGCTTAACCCACTGAGCCACCCAGGCACCCCTAGGATTTTCTATATAGAAGATCATATTATCTGCAAATAGAGGTAATTTTACCTCTGGGATAAATCTCATTTGGTCATGTTATATAATTCCTTTTATGTGTTGTTGGATTCAGTTTGCTAGTATTTTGCTGAGAATTTTCACATTTATATTCATAAGATATATTGATCTGTAGTTTTGCTTTCTTGTGATGTCTTCGTCTGATTTTGGTACCAGGGTAAAACCGGCCTTATAGATTGAATTGGGTTATTTGATTTTTTACATAGACTCTTCTCCTAAAAGAATATAAGTACTTATGGGCAGAATCAAACCCAAAGACTCACAAACCAGTAATTCAATAAAGGTGTGATGAACTGAATTGATTTGGCTGCACACTGGGCCCCTTCCATTATAAGTTTCTACCAAATCCCGAGGAAATTGTTTATTTCTCTCTCTTATTCTCCCAAATTCTACATGACTTCTCATTGCAAAGTTTTTGAAACTTTGCATATATGTATTTTCATAAGTTTTATTAGAAATAGAGCTGGTTGATCATTTCTTTTACCTTGATTCAAATTCTAGGCAAGATTAATAAAAAAAAAACTTAAAATTTGCCATTTATTTTGAGCTTTACTGTGATTTTTTCTTAATATATTAATCCTAAGAATATTCAAAAACAAATGAAAAAGCATTGGAATAAACAAATGTTAATATAAATTTGGTAATTTTTTAAAATTTTCACATAATAAATGGAAATTGTGCAGCATGATAAAGGGTATCATATTAAAACGTTCTACTTATTCATTCAAAAATATTTATTGAATACCTATTATGCTCAAAAAAATAAAAGATAAATGTTAGGTTGAGGCTATTGGTCCATCACTTAGAAGTGATGGTTTCATTATTTTCTTGATCGGTGTTCTTCCTGGAGCTATCATTCAAATGCAATCTGGTCAATAAGGTGGAAACAGTATAATTTTACATAGGGCAAAAAAAGAAACTTATATGTTTTAAGAGTTCGTTTTCAATGTGAATTGACTTTTTCTTCCATTGAGGTGGCAACTACCTCACTTTTTCAAAGTTTACCAGGTCTCAGTTCAATTTTAATTAAGGAACATTGATTAATCCTGTTGATTTCCATACATTAGGCTGTGCTCACTCATATAAAAAGAATCCATGTATCATTTTTATGGGTACTAAGATGTCCTCTATTGACTGGAAGATGTACACCCTATAAAGAGTATGAAAACCTAAGGAATCCTTGAGAGCAGGATTTATCAAATTATGGTCAAAAGGCCACAGATGTTCTGCTGCCTGTTTTTATAAATGCAAATTTATTGGAATAAAGTCACATCTACTCATTTTATTGTTTATAGTTGTTTTTCTGCTACAACAATAGGATGGAGTAGCCATGAAGAACTATATGGCCTGCAAAGCCTAAAACATTTACCATCTGGCCCTTTACAGAACAAGTTCACCAGTCCCTTCTCAGAGAACTCTACTACTTCTTGGTATCCATCTGAATGAAAGAAGATCCTGGCCTGTCCATTTGAACATCAAGCTTGGTCTAGCAAAAGTCACTAAACAAGTATACCTGATACAATATGAGAACATTCCTAATGTATACTGAACAGATAAAGCACAGAGGTAACAGTCACTGAAAAATTTGTCAGGAAAGATTTTTCTGGAGAAAATGACTTCTGAGGCCAGTACTGAAGATGAGGACAGGACATTGTTTAATAAAGACAAGGAATCCTCCAAGTAGAGAAAAAGACCCAGGTAAAAGTATTGGCATGGGGTTTAACCATTATACTTCTCATTTCTTCTCTGGATCAAGAGAAAATTAATGTGGATCTTATTCACAGTCTATTGTATGTTGGCAGAGGAGCTCTGTTCCATATAAACTTTCAGAGACTGAGGCTTCTTCCACCTGTGGCTTTGTTTCCCCCAGGCCTTCAGCATCCTACTCATTCAAATGGCAGAAGGGAAAAGAATATAAATACATACCTAAGAATAGTGCACATTATGTCTGCTCACACACTGTTGGCCACAACTCAATCCAGAGACCACACCTGGCTGCCAGGGAGCTAGAAACTGAATTCTAGAACTCTGTCATATCATCACATCTCTTTCCTTCTCTTTTCAGTTCCATTCTGAAGACCTCAGGGAATCAGGTTAAGGTCACATTCTCCCCCCCTCCCTTTAAATGTTCTCTGATTATCCTTATCCACTTCCCCTCCTCTTATTTATTGTAAACTTAAGGTGAGTATCTTCTAAAAAAAAAAACAAAAACAAAAAACAAAAAAAAAAACTGAAACTGACTGTAATTAGTAGGAAAGTAAAATAAATTACCAATAAATGAGATTTTTTTTCATGTTTCAGACAAACACTTTGATACTTCTCTGAAGATAATAAATATCCATCATCCTCTGAATTTTTCCCAGAAATTTCTGGGAAGAATGGAACACAAGAATACTAAAATTGTTCGACCTACAAAAGTAGCATGGAATTGAGAGTTATTCACTGTATTTCATGAGACACAGGAGAGGAGACTCCTAAGAAAAACCAGAAGCAGAGAGACATGAAATGAATGCAAAGAAGAGAGGCCACAGAGGCTAGATAGGCCGGGAAGGGGGCATGAAGAGCCTCAGCTAGTAGGAATTCCATGTGTCAGGGAATTTCAAGGAATTGTTATTTAACATTGATCTTGATGTGGTTTTCTTCCCTACACTGGCATTACTTTCCACTGTCCTCATATTTTTCTGTGAATACTTAGCACATAAATATTTTTGTGATTGGTATTTTGAGGAAATCAAAAAAGAAAAAGTTGCCTAGTATGACACAAAACAAGTCAACCTCAGGAATGAGGGCCATAGTCAGGAGATGAAAACAGCAGGGAGGCAGGCAGCTTCAATCAAGGCCTGGCACAGGAAAAATGAAACGTTCTCCTAGTCCACTCAGGAATCTTTGGGGAAGACGCATCAGACTTTTCTTAGTGATATACCTTTAGTTTTCAAATTATTTTACCTGAATCCTTAAGAAAAGGGCAGTCTCAGAAACTGGAGGACTTGAGACAGATGGGTTCCCCCTATGATGTATGTTACCTTTCCAAGTGATTCATCCTAGGTGCCAAATGGTCTCCAGGTTCATGGAAGGCATACATAGAGATGTGAAGTCTATTGTACCTCTAACCAAGTCCTAGGCACAGAACACAATATAGCTTCTTCCAAGTATTTGATGCTATAAAAAATTGTAGTATAGTATAAAAAGTATTTGATGCTATAAAAAATTGTAGTTTTCCATGATGTAAACCCATACTTGAAAGGAATCAGTACCTGGCAGACAGAAAGTAAGGCTCTGCCTGCCTCTTTGGCTCTGACAATCTCTTGCACCCAAAGTAGAAGGTAGCCTTGTAGATGCTGGGATCCACTGGAAAGACCTGTAGACCAAGCTGCATATGAGATGGCTGCAGGCTTTGCAAAGAGGGTATGTAAGCACTAATCAGAATCTTGTTGCAAAAAGGAAAGTCAGACTTATGTTGCATTTTTTAGATTAAAAGTGACATTCTAAAAAAGAAAGAAAGAGAGAGAAAGAAAAGAAAAAGAAAATAAAAGGAAGAAAGGAAGGAAGGAAGGAAGAAAAGAAAGAAAGAAAAGAAGGAAGGAAGGAAAAGGAAACAACATGGAAGTGCTTGTTCACAGTCCAAATATCAATTTTGTTCTCTAGGAAAAATAAAGACAGTGAAGTATCAAAAGTCTAGGCAAGATGTGCCTGGGTGGCTCAGTTGGTTAAACATCTGCCTTTGGCTTAGGTCATAATCCAGAGGTCCTGGAATTGAGCTCTGTGTAGGGTTCCCTGCTCAGCAAGGGGTCTGCTTCTCCCTCTCCTTCTGCTCCCCACCCCCAGCTTGTGTACACTCTCTTACTCTCAAATAAATAAATATATTTTTTTAAGTCTAGGCAAGTAATAATAGTTAAAAAGTCAAAATTCTATTGAAATAAACTAAAGACTGTGTTAAATTTGAATCTAACTTTTCTTCACTGATTCTGAAAGCACTCTAGACTCTTTTTTTCCCTTTTTTTTTTAATTTATTTTCAGCGTAACAGAATTCATTAGCACTCTAGACTTTTAAGAGTGCCTCAAGGTCATAATTATAAATAATATTATAATGTTTTGGCTATTATTATTAAGTAACAATAACTACCTTTGCTCAGTACTTATTATTTGCTAGAAGCTATGCTAAAGTCTTTAGATATTTTGTCCTATTTAATCACCACACCAAAGTTTTGAGTTAGTTATTACTACCCCCATTTTTCAGAAGAAATAACTGAGGTTTAAAGAGGTCAACTTTCTAGGAAAGCAACTTCCTAGGAAAACTAAGATCTCTATTAATGTCTGTTGACTCCAAAACACTGACTTTACCTAGTCTATCACCTTTCATGTAATGCGTTGTCCCCAGTTACAAGAATGTTAGAGTATATCCATTGAAACAAAAAATTACTATGAGACTTATTCAGGGCTGAGTTATGGAGAATTATTGGTACCATATATGTTGAGGAAAAAATAGAAATGTATTTACTCAAGAAGGTTAGAAATGTTTTGTGAAGAAAGAATGACATAAGCTACTCTGTGAGAGTTGACTAGGGTTTCTGTTGGCTGAGTGCCTGATGAGTGTCATTGATAGGGAACTTGTCTACACAACGCTTCTAATGATTTATTTTATAAATAATTCTTATGAAAGCGCTGTGAAGTAAGAAAAGCAAGTTTTATGATCTTAGTGTTACAGATAAAAAGCCCAGGGTCAGGAAGGGACAGCAACTGCTGGGTACCCTTGTAAGATAGTGTGGTCAGAGGGCAGAGACAAGATGTAGGTTTTTGGACCTTATCTAGTATTCCCCACCACTCTGCTGATACACACACTGAACACACGCAAGCACACATCTACATACATGCAGGTCTGAAACCAGTAGCTGCAAAGGAAGTCCCACATATTAGTCCTAGACTCTTGGCTAGCCACAGGGCTTTGACATATGTAGATAACATCCCAACAGACATATTATCCCCAACTGCAGCACTACTGAGCATTTAAAGTCTGTGTCTTTAGTCTTTTCATTTATAAAAATTATAGTGATAGCATCATTTGGAGATGAAAGGGCAAATGTGTTCACAGAAACTAATTAGGGACAATTAATAAATCACAACCTCAATAAAGTTGTTTTAGAGGCAGAAGCTATCCTGGAAATGATCCTCAAGCCTGACTACTCTCTTAAAGGAAAAGTCTTCAAGGAAACAAAGATAATTGTGAAGAAGGGCCTAGAAGAATCTGCTAGGGAAGTTTCCAAGCACTGAATGAATGGTCTCCGAGGAGCTGATGGACTATGGGACACTGTCATGTTAATTTTACTGTCTTGCCATTATTTCATTGAGACCCTGAATTGATTTTATGTTACTTTTCTATATTTAATGGTGACGTTCCATCTTCATATATGTGTATGTATCTGTTATTAGGAAAAGGATAGTTTGGCAGAAATTTTTTCCTATATGTATCTCATATCAGTTACTTGTGGGAGAGTGTATTAGATTTTGTATCTTCAGTTTTCTAAAACTCTAACATTAGAAAATACCCTGCCCAGATATTTTTTTCAGATTTTATACTTGGTTGTTGATCTGACTAGTAAAGAGAGAATGTAGGTGTGGAAACTCAGGATATCTTTACAGGGACAGAACATATTCTTGTCCACATCTATGAAGAACAGTGTTTTCTAAAACATTTTCATTTCCACTGATTGATTCAATTCTCATGACCCCTTGAGAGGTTCAGAAGGCAGACACATTTACTGCCATTTGACAGATGGAAAGACTGTATCTAGAATAGGCTCAAATTTTTCTCAAAATAAATTTGAATGCAAATGGTAAAGGTAGACTTGAATTTGGTTTCTGTCTCCTGGTCAAGTGTTCTTTCTACCTCATCAATCTCTACTCATCTGTTTCCCTGTAGTTTTCCTTCACTAGAAAGCCATTACTCTTGTGTTTAGGAAGAGAAGTTTTCAAGTTTTCATGGCTGGTTACTTCCCTGCAAATACATTTTCTTTGCCTTAACATCTTTCTTCACAGACTTTGGGATATTTTATCATGAATATGAAAAAGATTAGTCATGTAAAAGATAGACAGAATTTAGTTGTGCCCCTCCCGCAAATTTGTTCCATATCTCCCTCTACTCAGTCCTGGGCGCAGGACAGTGATCAACATCTGCCACCCTTCAGTAGGATAATAAGTTACTCATTCCCCTTTGCAAAATTTTTTGTGTTCTAAAGCAACTTCTCATTTAGGAAGAAAAGACTGTATCTAAAGATCAAGGAAATATCAGCCATCAATCATACTGTTTTGTCCTATATGTTAATGGCCAGGAGTTTGCATGAATATTTGTTCCTAAAGTCATATCATAGATGAGGAAACTCATATTTAAAGAATCTAAGGAACTTGCCCAAGGTTATAATGCTAGTAATTAATAAGGTGAGCTTATAGGATGAAATAAATAAAGGTGTATTCCTAGGCACAGCAAATACTGCTGGTTCTCTGATTCCCCCTTTCCTCTTTAAAAGTAAAAAAAAAAAAAATTTAAAAAAAAAACAGATCCACAGTTTAATTTTTAGGCATGTAACCTCTTCTATTTCACCATGAGTTTCAAGGGAGGATGGCTTATTTTGAATCCTGTTTAATTTAATCTAATAATGGTCTCCTTTTTTGTGATTGATTTACGATTGAGCATTTAATACAATTGTATCTAATGATTTTGGGAGAAATCTCCTAGGGAAAGGGAGGTAGAGTTTCTTAGAGTTTTTCTTCATGTCCTTAAAGATGGAAATTGGCACTGAGAATTGGAAGTGCTGCTATCAGAAATATATAAAAATGTGGAAGCAACTTTGGAACTGGGTAGTAAGCAGAGGCTAGAAGACTTTTGAGTTACATGCTAGTAAAAGTCTAAATTGCTGTGAATGAGCTGTTTAGGGTAATCCTGGTAAGGGCTCAGGGAGAAAAGAAAAGAGCATAGAGAAAACCTCCAGTCTTCTTAGAGAATACCTAAGCAACTGTGAATAGAATGTTGGTAAAAATACAGGCGTAAAGGCCATTCAGATGAGGTCTCAGATAAAAATAAGGAACACATCATTGAACAATGAAGGAAAGGCCATCTTGGTTATAAAGTGGCAAAGAACTTGCCTGAATTTTGTTGGCATTCTAGTGTTTTTGGAAACAAGTGATGAGATCAGATATTACCTAAATTATTTCTAAGCCAAGTGTTAAAGGTGTGGTTTGGCTTCTCCTGACTGCTTATAGTAAAATGTATAATATAGTAAAATTTGAGAGGAGAGAAACAACTTAATGGATTGGATTAATGATAGATTGTTAATCAACAAGGAAGCAGAACTTGATTTGGAAAATTCTCATCATACCCATAGTGTGAAAAATGAGGAGAAAAAATGACAAAGTGTGGCAAGAAGAAAACACTAAGGATGTGGCCAAAGATTCTTTGGTAAGGAAATTAGTCAGCCATCCTAACAAAAGCTAATAATTGTTACTCAAGACAATGAAAAGGAAGAGTGACGTCAGCATATGGTAAAATGTGATGTTTCTCATTTTTGTCTTCCCCTCAACAACCGTAGTTTAGCATCTATCCATGGACAAAAGTGCCTTTGTAAGAACTGTGGGATCCAGCATTATACACCAAGTCACTCAGGATGAGTCTCAGACCCATGCATTCAGTAATAGACATACAGACCTCAGTTTGGGCAATGGCACCAGCAGTGGCCTATGAATGGGCCCCAGTGCCTCTCAGTCAAGATCAAGGAACCCCTGAAAATCTGTGTTTTAGACAATCATCCGTGGACAAGACAGCTTTATGGAAGCCCAGATTTCCAGAGATATTTCAGTGTACTACTAGAGCAAAACAGTATGAGTTTGGACATAGTGGAGAGGGTAAGAGGAGCAGTTTATTAACCATATCAACCCTCTTCTAAGATGGAGTTTATAAACAAAAGGGATCTTTTTGGCCATGATTTCTCTTATGGTGTAAAGCAAGGAATATAACTGATTTATGTATATTGAGTTTATATCCTTCATCTTTACTGAATTTGTTGGTTAGCTCCAACAGTTTTCAGTTGATTATTTCGGATTCATTCTGTATAAAATCACATCTTCTGCAAATCACAATAATTTTATCTCTTCCTTTCCAATTTGGGCATCTTTTATTTCTTCGTCTTTAATTGCTCTGGCTAGGACTTCTAGGACTATGTTAAATAAGAATGTTGAAAGTGAGTACCCTTGTCTTGTTCCTGAACTTAAAAGAAAAGCTTTCAATTTTTCACCATTAAGTATGATGTTAGCTGTGGGTTTGTCATATATGGCCTTTAATATGTTGAGGTCTATTCCTTCTATACCCAATTTGTTGAGGGTCTTAAATATGAAAGAATGCTATATTTTGTCAAATGCTTTTTCTTTGTCTCTTTTTACTGTTTTTGGTTTGAAGCCTCTTTTATCCAATATGTCAATCCTGTACAAAATCATCCATCATTCAGTGAAATCCCTGTCAAAGTTCCAATGGCATTTTTCACAGAAATAGGAAAAGACAGTCTTAAAATCTATGTGGTGTCACAGAAGTCCCAACTAGCCAAAGTAATTCTGAGAAAGAAAAACAAAGCTGGAGACATCACACTTCTTCATTTCAAACTACACTACAAAGCTGTAGTAATCAAGAGAGTATGGTACTGGCATAAAAATACACATACCTATTAGAATGGTAACCATGAGGAAGATAAAAGAAAACAAGTGCTGGTGAAGACGTGCGGAAAGGGAATATTTGTGCACTCAATGGGAATGTAAATTGGCACAGCCAAAATATGGAGGTTCCTCAAAACTTTTGAAATAAAACCACAATATAATCCAGAAATTCTACTTCTGGGTATTTTTCTGAAAGAAATGATAACATTAACTTGAAATGATATATGCACCTCATGTTCACTGCAGCGTTATTTACAATAGGCAAGACAACGGAAACAATCTAGATGCCTATGGATGAATGAATGGATAAAGAAAATTTAGTGTACAAATACTCACACAAAAATATTCAGCCATAAAAATGGAAATCTTACCATTTGCAGCAACATGAATGGACATTCAGGGCATTATGCTGCATGAAATAAATCAACCAGAGAAGGACAGATCATACGATCTCACTTATATGTGGAATCTTAAAAAAACAAAACATAACAAAAAAACTCACAGATACAGAGAACAGATTGGTGGTTACTAGAGCCTGGAAGGGGGACAGAGGCATAAAATGGGTGAAAGTGGTCAAAGTGTACAAACTTCCAGTTATAAAATAAGTAAGCCATGGGGATGTAATATACAGCATGGTAACTATAGTTAACAATAGTGTATTCCATATTTAAAGTTGCTAAGAAAGTTAATCTTGATAATTCTCATGATAAGAAAGACATTTTTGTAACTTTAGTGGTAGATGTTAATGAGATATACTATGGTGATCATTTCACAATATATACAAATATTGAATCATTATGTTATACTCCTCCAACCAATTAGAATGTAATATGTCAATTATATCTCAATATTTTTTTAAAAGGAAGAGTGTGCAGAGTTATATAGGAGTCCAAGCCTTGATCAGTGTGTACCTGACCCTATTTTGAATTTCTTGTTATGTAAGTCAGAAGATTTTCTTGTAGTTTAAGCCTGTTGAGTCCATGCTCTCAATCCCTGAAAATAAGGGCATCTTAAACAGCGTGTTGCTATTCTATAAGATTTAAAGATTCTTTCAATAATGGCGCATGGTATAATAACACTTGAATGGGTGGAAGGCAGAGATTTTGTTGCTTATCGTTATGAATGTGAGAAAGCAGAGTCACATGGGGGATTGCACTCCAGGAATAGGGTAGCAGTAAGTTGGAGTTGTAGGGTACAGCTTATGTACAATAATTGAGGTGAGATTAATTGCGGTTCCCTCTGGACTGGGTAATTCAAATAATTTCTCTGACTCTAGGCATAGAGACAGTTGCTAGTTGTTTGCTACCTGGTCCCAGGGTTAATTAGGCATTAGGTATATAGAGGCTCTGAAGTGTGAGAACCTGAGAAGAGAAGGGGTTTAGGTATGGACCTAATCACCTGGCCAAAAAGAAGAACTGATCCATCTCCAGAAGTGCCTCAAAACTAGATCAAAACAACAAAACTAAAAAATAAACTACATTATATTTGGTCAAGCAAAAGGAGCAGTAACTGCCACCTTTTGCCACTTGTCCTTAGACAGGCTTCCCAAGACAACTCTTGACATTTCCTTTCTCTACCTTCAGGAGCCATGACCACCCCCAGGAGATTCCCTGATGGTCAAGGGCCCACAGGGCAAGCATATGCACAGAGGCACACAACACACACACCTATGGCAAAATTTTCAAGGAAAAATCTTGAACAGTTGATATCCAGAATTTATCCTTCTTGCCCACCACAGAGCCTGGCAGGAGGCAGTGCAAGGAGAAGCCATACTTAACACTGCCAAGAATGAAGATACAACCTGAGCTCAAGATGCCTATAGCCAAAGAAATAGGTCCAGGCTCAGCAGGGACTGACGCTGCTGGTAAAATGAAGCTACATAAATCCACCACCCTTCAATAAGTCTAAAATCCCCAGCTCTCTGAAGCTGCTTTTCAAAGCTATCTTCCGAAACACAAAGGATGGTCTCACTTTTATTGGAAGACTAAGATAAGAGATAAATCCAAAACCTCCTAAGATCTCCCTGAGGTGCAGAAACTTAGGAGAGATATTACATTAAAAAAGAGGGGCACTGAACTATGAGAAACAGGAATACATGTTTTAATGGAGAAAAAATCAAGGATGATTCCCCCAAAGCTTCCTAAAGCTTAGATCTTATAGGCTATGGGACTGCCTTTTCAAATGATTTTAAAGATGTGTTCCCGTGGAATAATCATTCAAATTCAAGCTGCCAAAAAGCAGAGAAAAGCTATAAACTCTATGTACAGAAATACTGAGAATCCATGTAAAAATAAGAGTGTCATTATTTTCATTGTCTTTTTCAAATAGCTTTTCAGAGTTTGTGCGTGCTGCAGGGATGAGTCCTATGCACTAAAAAAGACAGCAGCTAATCTCCGTCTTCAAATACCTTATATGTAATAGAGACATTGTCCCACATAAAAGGGATCAGAAACATTCATTGAATACAACCACCCCAGTAGAATACATTCTCAGACTCTTCACATAGTTGATACTCAATAGCCAGGAAACTTAGGGCAAGTGATTTAACCTCTCTAAGTTTCAGTCTTTTCAGCCATAAAATGGGGGATAATAAGTATCCTAATATCATAAAGATTAAATGGAGTGGCCTGTGTATAGCTCATTATGCAATGTAGGGCATATTACATCAACATTAGCTAATACCTACATGGGATTGCCAGATTGAGACAGAAAGTGTTAAGATAAGTGAGGTAAACTTAGATTTTTGCCAATTCTATAGACAGGATTTCCTTGATATCAGATTGAAATAGATTTCCAGTAAACTTCCACCTCCAGCTGACCACTGTTGTCTGCCTGGAAGGCTGGGATGAGAAAGATTCTAAAGCTGCATTTAGGCTGAGAAGGAAAGATTACCTGATAGACTAGTGCCTTCTTCTATGGATTTTGAATGGGAGAAAGTTAGTACACATTCTGCATATTTGCCTCCTGGGAAAAATTATTTTATGTCCCTCCTGTAACAAGTATTTTATGTCTCTTCCACTTCTTTATTTGATTCTATATCACAACTTTTTATCTGTGAAGGAAGACATCAAATGCAAATAATCCTGGAAAAAGAAATATAATGATTTAGTCACCTCATTTAATTACCTAAGGGTACATTTGCAATTAGTTATCTTGAAGATTTTATCAGGATGCTGTAGTACTTACAATTAGACATGCTGTGGGTACTTTATTAAGATTCGTTTATAGTCGTTCTGGTGCTAACAATTGCAAATACATCTCTAATCACAGAGCATCTCATGTTGGGTATTCCTGGGACACAAATTAACTTGGAAATATATATCCACTCTACCTTAGGAGTTGAGTATTCACCCTGTGCCTAGGGATAGGTATGTTATAACCAGACCAAATGTTTCCACTGTGCCAAGCCAGGCAATGGTCCATAAATACTCTCCAGGGCACTTGCCCCCTGCCTCTGCCATCATTTTAAGCACACCTGCCGGGTCTTTTTCTTCTGTAGAGGTAAATACCCTTATGGAGGGAAATTTGGCAATATGTATCCTAACCGTGTTCACTTATTTAGACCTGATAATTCTAGGAATTTATCCTGGAAAAATAATTGCAAATGTGCACATAGATTTATGTATAAGGTTATTCATTATAGTATGCTTAAATTTCTTTAAAAATTTAAATTTCTTGCAAATGAATATAGGATAAATTACGATAACCTGTAATGGCATAGCAATCATTAAAATTAGGTATTTGAATAAAATTAATGATAGGAAATTTTTTAATGAAAGATTAATGGAGAAAAATCAGGTATATAGGGTCATAATTGCTAAGAAAACAAATTTTAAATGTAAAAGTATAAAATGTCTGTGAGTATGATTTACATAGGGAGAGATAGTAAACTTTTCTGTTTCAAGTGTGTGACGTTTCCAGTGTGCAGAAAAACCCTGTGGGCTGGACTGGGCTCTAGAAACTAAGTTCTGCCCTCAGGAATAAAAGTGTACAATTCAAAGTGGATTTTTTCATGTGTTCTGTATTCTTACAACTTCTAGAAATAACCTATCAATTTCCATCTCAGATACAAATTCCCTACTATGGGCAGTCTTGATAGGGTTATTAATCAAGGTGTCCATTTCTTCCTGGTCCAGGTGACAGGCACAATACCCCATCTAGGCCACGTGGACACTCTATTTAGGATTTGGATTATGAAAACAAGAATTAAAAGTATTAATATTGACCTAACCCCTATAGCAGTGGCCTAAATGGATAAACCATTATTTTTTGCTACCCAAAACCCTGTTGTTATTCAGACCTTACTTTTCCGAAGCTCTTCTTTCATTCTTGACCTACCATTTGACCTTCTGGTGAGTGTTTTTGTTAAAGTAAACCAGAGTTGACTTCTGTGTCTTACAACCCAAGAGTCATAAATTAATAAATTCATGTTTTAAAAAAATGTGCTGCTTATGTGATTGGAATCTTAGATCTAAGACCAATGAGGTTCCTGGGCACTCCATAGTCTGTGACGTTCCTTGCCTGTAGTTCTATGACCCCTTTCTTCATCTTTTTAAATTATTTTTTATTAATAATTTTTATTAACATAAAATGTATTATTTGCCCCAGGGGTACAGGTATGTGAATCATTAGGCTTACACACTTCAAAGCACTCACCATATCATATACCCTCCTCAATATCCATAACCCAACCACCCTCTCCACACCCCCACTCCCCTAGCAACCCTCAGTTTGTTTTGTAAGATTAAGATCTCTTATGCTTCATCTTCCTCCCGATCCCATCTTGTTTCATTTTTTTCCTTCCATACCCCCAGACCCCCAACTCTGCCTCTCAAATTCCTCATATCAGATAGATCATGTGATAATTGTCTTTCTCTGATTGACTTGTTTCGCTCAGCATAATACCCTCTAGTTTCATCCATGTCGCAAATGGCAAGATTTCATTTCTTTTGATGGCTACATAGTATTCCACTGTGTGTGTGTGTGTGTGTATATGTATGTGTGTGTATATATACACACACATACATACATACCAGTTCTTCTTTATCCATTCATATGTTGATGGACATCTAGGTTCTTTCCATAGTTTGGCTATTGTGGACATTGCTGCTATAAACATTCATATGCATGTGCCCCTTCAGATCACTACATTTGTATCTTTAGGGTAAATACCCAGTAGTGTGATTGCTGGGTCATAGGGTAGCTCTATTTTCAACTTTTGGAAGAACCTCCATTCTATTTTCCAGAGCGGCTGCACCAGCTTGCATTCCCACCAAGAGTGGAGTAAGGTTCCTCTTTCTCTGTATCCTCTCCAACATTTGTCATTTCCTGACTTGTTAATTTTAGCCACTCCGACTGGTGTGAGGTGATATCTCATTGTGGTTTTGATTTGTATTTCCCTGATGGCGAGTGACGTGGAGCACGTTTTCAGGTGTGTGTTGGCTATCTGGATGTCTTTTTTGCCGAAATATCGGTTCATGTCCTCTGCCCATTTCTTGATTGGATTATTTGTTCTTTGGGTGTTGAGTTTGAGAAGTTATTTATAGATTTTGGACACTAGCCCTTTATCTGATATGTCATTTGCAAATATCTTCTCCCATTCTGTCAGTTGACTTTTGGTTTTGTTGACTGTTTCCTTTGCTGTGCAAAAGCTTTTGATCTTGATGAAATCCCAATAGTTCATTTTTGCCCTTGCTTCCCTTGCTTTTGGCGAGGTTTCTAGGAAGAAGTTGCTATGGCTGAGGTTGAAGAGGATGCTGCCTGTTTTCTCCTCAAGGATTTTGATGGATTCCTGTCTTACATTGAGGTTTTTCATCCATTTTGAGTCTGTATTTGTGTGTGGTTTAAGGAAATGGTCCAGTTTCATGCTTCTGCATGTAGCTGTCCAATTTCCCAACACCATTTGTTGGGAACACCACTGGACATTCTTTCCTGCTTTGTCAAAGATGAGTTGACCAAAGAGTTGAGGGTCCATTTCTGGGGTCTCTATGATGTTCCATTGATCTATGTGTCTGTTTTTGTACCAGTACCATACTGTCTTGATGATAATGGATTTGTAATAGAGCTTGAAGTCTGCAATTGTGATGCCACCAATGTTGGCCTTCTTTTTAAACATTCCTCTGGCTATTCTGGGTCTGTTCTAGTTCCATATAAATTTTAGGATTATTTGTTCCATTTCTTTGAAAAAAGTTGATGGTATTTTGATAGGGATTGAATTAAATGTGTAGATTGCTTTAGGTAGCATAGACATTATCACAATATTTTTTCTTCCAATCCATGCATGGAACATTTTTCCATTTCTTTTTGTCTTCCTCAGATAATTTCATGGGTACATTATAGTTTTCTGAGTACAGATTCTTTGCTTCTTTGGTTAGGTTTATTCCTAGGTATCTTATAGTTTGGGGTGCAATTGTAAATGGGATTGACTCCTTAATTTCTCTTTCTCCTGTCTTGTTGTTGGTGTATAGAAATGCAACTAATTGGGGTGCCTGGGTGGCTCAGTGGGTTAAGCCTGTGCCTTTGGCTCAGGTCATGATCTCAGCATCCTGAGATCAAGTCCTGCGTTAGGCTCTCTGCTCTGCAGAGAGCCTGCTCCCCACTCCCTTCTGCCTGCCTCTCTGCCTACTTGTGATTTCTCTCTCTGTGTGTCAAATAAATAAATAAAATCTTTAAAAAAAAAAAAAAAGAAATGCAACTGATTTCTGTTCATTGATTTTATATTCTAGCACTTTACTGAATTCCTGTACGAGTTCTAGCAGTTTGGGAGTGGAGTCTTTTGGGTTTTCCACATAAGGTACCATGTCATCTGCAAAGAGTGAGAGTTTGACTTCTCCTTTGCTGATTCTGATGCCTTTTATTTCTTTTTGTTGTCTGATTGCTGAAGCTAGGACTTCTAGTACTATGTTGAATAGCAGTGGTGATAGTGGATATCCCTGCTGTGTTCCTGTCCTTAGCAGAAAAGCTCTCAACTTTTCCCCATTGAGAATGATTCTTACTGTGGGTTTTTCATAGATGGTGTTGATGATATTGAGGTATGTACTCTCTATCCCTACACTTTGAAGAGTTTTGATCAAGAAAGGATGCTATACTTTGTCAAATGCTTTTTCAGCACCTGTTGAGAGTATCATATGGTTCTTTTTCTTTCTTTTATTAATGTATTGTATCACATTGATTTATTTGCAGATGTTGAACCAACCTTGCATCCTAGGAATAAATCCCACTTGGTCATGGTGAATAATCCCTTTAATGTACTGTAGGATCCTATTGGCAAGTATTTTGGTGAGAATTTTCACATCTGTGTTCATCCAGGTTATCGGTCTGTAATTCTCCATCTTGGTGGGGTCTTTGTCTGGTTTTGGGATCAAGGTAATGCTGGCTTCAAAAAATAAGTTTGGAAGTTTCCCTTGCATTTCTATTTTTTGGAACAGTTTCAGGAGAATAGGTAATAATTCTTCTTTAAATTTTTGGTAGAATTCCCTTGGGAAGCCATCTGGCCCTGGGCTCTTGTTTGTTGGGAGATTTTTGATGACTGCTTCAATCTCCTTACTGGTTATGGATCTGTTCAGGTTTTCTATTTCTTCCTAGTTCAGTTTTGGTAGTTTATACATCTCTAAGAATGCATCCATTTCTTCCAGATTGTCAAATTTGCTGGTATATATTTTTGCATAGTATGTTCTTATAATTGTTTGTACTTCTTTGGTGTTGGTTGTGATCGCTCCTCTTTCATTCATGATTTTATTAATTAGGATCATTTCACTTCTCTTTTGAGAATTCTGGCCACAGGTTGATCAATGTTATAATTTCTCTCAAAGAACCAGCTGCTAGTTTTGTTGATTTGTTCTACTGTTCTTTTGGTTTCTATTTCATTGATTTATCTTCTTATCTTTGATTTCTCTCCTGCTGGGTTTAGGCTTTCCTTGCTGTTCTTTCTCCAGCTCATTTAGGTGTAGGGTTAGGTCATGTACTTGAGATCTTTCTTGTTTCTTGTAAAGGAAATAGAAAGACTTGTATCACTATATACTTCCCTCTCAGGACCGTCTTTTTGTGTCCCACAGATTATGAACAGTCGTGCTTTCATTTCATTTGTTTCCATGAATTTTTAAAATTCTTCTTTAATTTCCTGGTTGACCCATTCATTCTTTAGTAGGATACTCTTTAGCCTCCATGTATTTGTGTTCTTTCCAACTTTCCTCTTGTGATTGAGTTCTGACTTCAGAGCATTGCTGTCTGAACATATGCAGGGAATGATCCCAATCCTTGGGTATCAGTTGAGACCTGATTTGTGACCCAGGATGTGATCTATTCTGGAGAATGTTCCATGTGCACTAGAGAAGAATGTGTATTCTGTTGCTTTGGGATGAAATGTTCTGAATATATCTGTGATGTCCATCTGTTCCAGTGTGTCATTTAAGGCCTTTATTTCCTTGTTGATATTAGCTCAAATGATCTACTTCAGTGAGGGGGTTGTTAAAGTCCCCTACTATTATTGTACTACTGTTGATGTATTTCTTTGATTTTGTTATGAATTGGTTTATATAGTTGGCTGCATAGATATAGGGACATATATATTTAAAATTGTTAGATCTTCTTGTTGGACAGATTCTTTAAGTATGATATAGTGTCCTTCCTCATCTGTTATTATAGTCTTTGGCTTAAAATCTAATTTATCTGGTATAAGGGTCACCACCCCAGCTTTCTTTTGAAGTCCATAAGCATGGTAAATTGTTTTCCACCCCCTCTCTTTAAAATCTGCAGGTATCTTTCAGTCTAAAATGAGTTTCTTATAGATAGCATATTGATGGGTTTGGCATTTTATCCATTCTGATACCCTGTGTCTTTTGATTGGGGTCATTTAGCCCATTTACATTCAGGGTAACTACTGAAAGATGTCAATTTAGTGCCATTGTATTGCCTGTAAGGTGACTGTTACTGTATATTGTCTCTGTTCCTTTCTGGTCTACTACTTTTAGGCTCTCTCTGTGCTTTGAGGACCCCTTTCAATATTTCCTGTAGGGCTGGTTTGGTGTTTACAAATTCTTTTAATTTTTGTTTGTCCTGGAAGCTTGTTATCGCTCCTTCTATTTTCAATGATAGCCTAGCTGGATATAGTATTCTTGGCTACATATTTTTCTCATTTAGTGCTCTGAGTATATCATGCCAGTTCCTTCTGGCCTGTCAGGTCTCTGTGGTCTGCTGCCAATCTAATATTTCTACCATTGTACATTACAGACTTCTTGTCCCAAACTGCTTTCAGGATTTTTTTTTTTGTCACTTTATCACTTTGTCACTTTGTCACTAATACTTGTAAGTTTTACTATTAGACGATGGGGTGTGGACCTATTTTTATTGATTTTGAGGGCGTTTCCATGTGCCTCCTGGATTTTGATGCTTGTCCCCTTTGCCATATTAGGGAAATTCTCTACTATAATTCTCTCCAGTATACCTTCCGCCCCTCTCTCTCTTTCTTCTTCTTCTTGGATCCCAGTTATTCTAATTGTTTCGTTTTATGGTGTCACTTATCTCTCGAATTCTCCCCTCATGGTCCAATAGTTATTTGTCTCTCTTTCTCTCAGCTTCTTTATTCTCTATCATTTGGTCTTCTCTATCACTAATTCTCTTCTGCCTCATTTATCCTAGCAGTAAGAGCCTCCATTTTTTATTGCACCTCATTAATAGCTTTTTTAATTTCAATTTGGTTAGATTTTAGTTCTTTTTTATCTCCAGAAAGGGATTTTATTTCTCCAGAAAGGGTTTCTCTAATATCTTTCATGCGTTTTTTGAGCCCAGCTAGCACCTTGAGAATTGTTGTTCTGAACTCTAGTTGTGACATATTACCAATGTTCATATTGATTAGGTCCCTAGACATTGGTACTGCCTTTTTTTCTTTTTTTTGAGGTGAGTTTTTCTGCCTTGTCATTTTATCCAGATAAGAATATATGAACAAGAGATTAAAATACTAAAAGGGTGGGAAAGACCCCCAGAAAAATGTACACTAACCAAATCAAAAGAGATCCAAAACTGGAGTGAGAAGAATGGGGGAAAAAGAAATAAAAATTAAAAAATTAAAAATCATATATATATATATATATATATATATATATATATACACACACACACACACACAGACAGACACACACATTAACTGGTGAATAGAACAGAGCCATCCACTTGATTTTGGGTGTATTTTGTTCTATTAGAAGAAACTACCTCCCAAAATTTTAAAGAAAGAAAAACTTACATATATGTATGTATACACACATGCACACACACACACACACACATACACACAAATAAGGGTAAACATGATGAAGGGATGGAATATGACTGTAAAGATGAAAATTTTTTAAAATTCTTAGAAAGGAATTGATAAGATACGTTGGTTGGAAAAAGAAAGAAGAAAAAGAAGAGGGAATGTGCTAAGGCTAGAGACTAGAACAAAGCCATGTGTTAGATTAGGGTATATTTTGATCTATTAGAAGAAATTGTATCCCAAAATTTTTTAGGAAAAAAAAAAACTATATATATACAAAAAATAAGGTTAAATACAAGGAAGGGATGAAATATGACTATAACAATGACTATAATAATGAAGGTTTAAAAAGATTTTTTTTAGAAAGGCATTATTAAGATAAACTAGTTTTAAAACATTAAAAGAGGAAAAGTTAAAAAAATAGAAAATAGAAAATAGAAAAATAAAATTAAAAATAATCTAACTTTGCAAGACTAAAGGATCATGCAGAAAAACCCTTGAATTCTATGCATTGCTTTCCTCTAGCTCAGGAGTTCCACTATTATCCTTGATCGATGAGCTTGGTCTTAGCTGGATGTTCTTGCTGATCTTCTGCAGGAGGGGCTTATTGCAGTGATTCTCAAATATCTTTTCCCGAGGCAGAATTGCACCACCCTTGCCAGGGACCGGGCTAAGTAATCTGCTCAGGTTCGGTCTTGTAGCTTTTGCTCCCTGAGCGTTTTCCATAGGGCCCTGGAGGATGGGAATGAAAATGGCAGGCTCCCAATCTCTGGCCTGGAGGAGCCATGAGTTTGGGGCCCCATTCCTCAGTGCGCCTCAGAGATAAGCAGTCAATCACTCCTGTCTCCCTGGTCTCTGGCCACACTCTGAGCTCACCTGGCCTGTGACCAAGCATTTCTATCTCTGGTGCATGGCTCCATTTGGAGACTCCAAACCCAGCAGATTCCTACCGTACTGCTCCTCCTGGAGGAGGAAGGTGAGTCTCCCTGGATCTGCCACTTGTGGGGTCCCTGCTCAAAGAGCAGTAGTCTCACTGTTTAAGGTGACCCTAATCTGAAAGCTCACACTCTTCAGCTCTATCTCTGTAGTCAGCTTCCCCGCTCTGATACCTGGCAGCTCTGCCATACTCTGACACCCCTGATCTTTCTGTGACCCCATGGGACCTGAGACCTACAATGGCTCTGGAGCAATGTCCCTCAGTGGAGCAGACTTCTAAAGATTCTGATTTTGTGCTCCACTATTCTGCCGCTTGCTGGGAGCTGGACCCTTCCCCCACAGTCTATCTTCTTTTCAGAAAGTGGTAGATTTTCTGTTCCTAGAATTGCTACTCTTCTTCTCTTCTTTCTCCTTTTGAGTTTGTAGGTGTTTGGAATGGTTTGATACCTACCTACCTGAAGTCCTGGGATCTGATGTCATTTCAGTCTGCTACTCCTCTGCCATCTTGCCTCTCATTCCCTTTCTTCATTTCTTATTGCAAGTAGCCAGTCCTGGGATGCTACTTGCAAAACTCAGCTGCCTCCCACTTGTTTTTCAGCAGGTACATTGCCCAAAGGGGCAGTCCTTGCCTAGCAAATTGCCAAAAGAACCCAATGTGCATAGCTCTTTGACTAGAGCCTCCCAGATGTCCCTACACTTATTACCTCCAGTGGGTGGCACAAAGGTCAGAAGGCACGGGAATGATGTTTCTGGGATTTATTTTTTATTTCAGTGCAAGAATCATTTGATGTTCATGTAAGATAAATGGATATTTTTCCTAGTTGGCATTTTCCTTTCACATGCCTTAAATTCAGGGATATTACAATCTCTAAATAACTGTGAAGTCTCAGCTTGACTTTTATGATTTTTCCCCCTCTAGAAAAGTTTGGCACAATACATCTGAAATTATACAAGAGCACATTGAAGCAATAATGAAACACCATAGGATCCTACTGAATGTGGTTGTTATGAGTTAACTCTAAATACTCCCAGAATGCTTCTACCAGGAAAGCTTTTCCTCTTAGTCTTCCCATCAGTTCCTATTTAAAACCTGGTTCAAAATTCAACCTTTCTAGATTAAGCTTGACTGAGCTTAATGTTAAAAAAAAAAAAAAAGGCAAAAATCAATGTTCTATTTGATAGATGGAACCAGGCTAGATATTTGTTCAGTCTCTTGTAAACTATGTGTGTTTCATGAAGTTGTGTGACCTAAGAGTTTCTCAGCTATTTAGCTATCTATATATGCAGTTGTATAGATATATAGATAGCTTATGTATATTTTAGGTGAGGATTAAATAAGCTAGTGAGTTTAATGCATGTAAATATCTGATATGAGAAGGTGTGCAAGTATCCTGTTCATAATGACAACCACCTGTCTGATGGGGCCATCATTTTGGACAGGGTACTTGCCACAGCCCATTTAAGCTAGGATCCAGACATAGATAAGTGGTCACGTTAAGGACTTGTGTGTATAGATCAGGAAAAAAAGGTAAGGAGGAAAGCATGGCTGGCTCAGGATATACTCAAGATACTTTTTATTATTATTATGTTATGTTATGTTAGTCAAGATACTTTCAGAAGGGATAAAATATCACAAGGCAACAGGGCATGAAATCCATTGGTAGAACCAATGAACAAAAATGCAAAACTACTCACTTTGGACTCATAAAGATAGATATTCTATTAATGAGTGCTTCATTTTTTAAAACTTATTGCTTTACTGTATTATCTCATTTATTCTTTTTATTTAAAGATTTTATTTATTTATTTGACAGAAATCACAAGTAGGCAGAGAGGCAGGCAGAGAGAGAGAGAGGGAAACAGACTCCCTGCTGAGCAGAGAGCCCTATGCGGGGTATGATCCCAGGACCCTGAGATCATGACCTGAGCCGAAGGCAGAGGCTCAACTCACTGAGCCACCCAGGTGCCCCTCATTTACTCTTTTTTTTTTTTAATATGTTGCTTTCTTTTTGCTTTTATTTTCTTTCTTTTTATTTCAGTATGATTGACACACAATGTTACATTAGTTTCAGGTGTACAACATAGACAGTGATTTGGTAAATTTATACATTATGTTGTGCTCACCACAGGTGTAGCTACCATCTGTCCCCACACACCGCATTACAATAGCATTGATTATATCTTATGCAATGCCTTTTATTCTCATGACCTAGATGGTATTATGCTAAGTGAAATATCTCATGTATTCTTCATTGTCATTCTATATAGTAGGTATTGATCCATTTTTTAAATGAAGAAACTGAGTCTGAGAATGGGTGAATAATCTGGTCAATGGCTCAGAGTATGGAAGTGGCTATGTTGCTTTGAGAACACAGTTACCTGATTTTAGCACCTGGCTCTATACTGCACACAGAGCAAAATAACAGGGTAGAATCCATCACAGAACTCTCTTACATCTAATCTTACAGAGAAGGAAGAGTTATCCACTAGATCCAGGGAGATTCAGGGAGATACCTAGATCCAAAGACAACAATGCAGGGGAGCTTAAGTCATGCAGTTCTCTCACCAATTCTCTCAGCATTTCAAATATCATGGCCTGAGCTGAAACCCACAACTATGTGTCTGTGATTCCACCTAAAGGTATTAGGGCATGAAGTTAGTTACCTGCATCACAGAGGCTCCCAAAATACTTTCATTTAAATATTGAGATAAATAATTGAGGCAAAAACACATTAGCATGAATTACTCTGATAATTCTTTCCATTTGCCCCTATCTTCTCCAGATCACACAGGTCTTATACTAGGTCTATTTTAAGAGAATCTCTGCCCTTCTTGATGTCTCACCCCACTTCAGTCTCTCCTTACTTTGGTCATGGTTAAATATAAGGCAGTCACTGACCATACCCCTACCACTACTCATGATGCATGGCTTATTGGCTCTTTTAGTAGGTCAACAGCAAAAAATGTAATTCCAGAGTCAAATTACTCGTCAAAGATCTCCTGAATGTCAGTGCAATATTAAGATAAAAGTTATGATATGCAAAATGGAAATACCTTGTAACTGACTCACCTTGTCCACGTTTTTAATATATCATGCATATTGATGGTGTAAACTTCTTTGCATATTCTGATTGCACAGTGGGTGGAATGCAGGAAAGGGTGAAGTATAAGTAATACATAAGGCATTGCATCATCATTGGGGAATGAGATTAGGAAGAACATTTCAAAAGTGAGTGTAAAGTCATTATTCTCTTAACAAGTATTTATTAGACATCTCTTATATTAACAGTATTGAGAAGTATTTCATGAAGTTCTGTAGTTCCATGGGTTTCAAACATCTATGGTGTTTGTTAAAAGGCATCTTCCTTGGTTTCAACCCAGGATTTTATTCAGAATCTCTGGGATTAGGGTCAGTGAATTCCCTCAGGTGATTCTGATTTACTCTAAACTTTGAAAAACATTGTGCAATGTGCTGGAGGTAAGAAACAAACTATTAATGATTGTGAAAAAGAATATAAGCTGGTTAAAGACAAAAGTTATGTATAAGCTGAAGAATAATTAAAATTCTGTAGATTGAGTGTAGTAGTCAGTAATAGGTCTTGGAAGTCAGAGGAAGAAGATTAGACAAACTTGAGATGAATCAGGAAAGCACCAAAATCTGGGTAAACTATGACAAAATGGGCATTTGTGCAGTCAGAAAGCTTCTACCTTGTCATCCAATTTCTTGACTAAGTTGAACAGGCTCTATTGTAGTTGTCTAACAGAGGAAAATGTGAATCCCTTTTATAAGAAGATAGCACTATCCAGAGAACTACTTCCTATAGAGGACTAGCAGACAATCAAAAATTAGCAAGCATACCAATAAATGAGACCAGAAGTTAAAAACCAGCAATAGAACTGACTTATGGGAGTCCTAGATAAAAGATGTCAGAGATTTGAACATAACTGTGATTAAATGTTCAAGAAGTTAGGTGACAAGGTAGACACTATTTTAAAAGAATCAAATAGAAATTCTATAACTGAAGGATACAATAACTGAAACTAAGAACTCAGTAGATCCATATAAAAGCAGTTGAGCTCAGCTGAAAATACATTTAGTGAGTTGGAAGATAGGACAGTAGAAAATTCCGAGACTGAATCAGAGAGAAAAACTATGGAAAAAGTGGAAATGAACATAAAGACACATGGAACAAAGTCAAACAGTCTAACATAAATGTGATTAGAGCCCCAGAGTAAAAAGAGAGACAATGCACAAGAGCAATAAGTGAGGAGATAATGACTAAGAATTTCTCTCAAATTGTAAAACATCAAGCTGAAGATTCAAAAATTCTTACAGACCCTAAGCAAGATAAAAATTAAAAAAAAAAAATTATGCCTGGCCACATCATATCAAAGCGGCTAAGTACTAAAGACAAAAGTACAATATTGAAAGCAACCAGGTATCAAAGGATAACTGTACTCCCATGTTCATTGCAGCATTATTCACAATAGTCAAAATATGGGAACCCCTTAGTGTTCGTCAGTGGATGAATGGGTAAAGAAGATGTTATGTAGGTAAAATAGGATATTATTAGCATGAGAAAGAAGGTACACCTGCCATTTGTGACAACATTGATGGACCTGAGTCAAATAAGCCAAACAGAGTAAAACAAATACATATGGTATTACTTATATGTGGAATAATAATACTTTTTAAAAAGTGAAATACATAGAAATAGAGAATAGAAAAGTGATTGCCAGGGGATAAGGATTATTAAATCCCAAAAAGAAATAGATTGGTAGAAAGATAGAAACTTTCAGCTATAAGATAAGTAAGGTCTGAGGATCTAATGCATAACATGGTAACTACAGTTGATAACACTGCATTGTGTAATTGAAATTTGTTAATAGAATAGAACTTCAGTGTTCTCAGGGAAAGAAGGCAAATATGTAAATTTATGAGGTGATGGATGTGAAAATTAATTAGAAAAGGGAAATATTTTTATAATTTAATATAAATAATAAATAAAGTATAATGTATGCTTCAAATATCTTACAGATTTATTTGTCAGTATACTCTCAGTAGCTGCTGGCAGGGGTGGGGGGTGGGGAAAACCCGAGCAAAAATATACAGTGTCTTCAAATGAACAATAAGATTGACAGCAAATTTCTGAATAATGGAAGCTGGAAAAAAATAAGCACTATAAAATTGGAATTCTATAACCCAGCAAAAATATCGCTTAAAAGGGAAAAAGGAGATTTGAAACCTCTTAGAATTGCCTGCCCAGATATGATTTCTTCTTTCCTGCAATCATGGATCCTAACCTTTCTCTTGATGTCAGTTTAAGACCCTCTTATTATTTACCCTTCCATTGGGTCTCCTTATCTTGGATTCCTACTACTCAGAGAGAGATAGAACTAAAGTTGATGAGGACAAAAGATACTTTTCTTCTTATTAAAGGAAAATCTCTGAGATTATTGATTCTATATCAAATATTCCAACCTTGAGTAAGACATAATTTCAAAAAGCTGTTTCTTTGTATCTGGAAAGAAATAAGCACTTTGCTGAAAATTTTCTCTTAAAAGAATACTAACAGGTAAAAGGAAGACATGCCACATAAGGTTGGTAGAACATCTAAACAGAAAGCTTTGAAGACCAATGACCAAAGCATTCTTTTCATGAAATCAAAGCAGCAGCAAATTTAAGGCTAAATATCCCAGGTTTATAGCTATAAATAACTTCATTTTACAGATGAGCAAACAGAAGCTCAGAATGCTTAAACAGTTTATTCAAGGTCAATCAGCTATTTATTGGCAGAGTTAGGAACAGAGCCCAAGTTTTCGAAGTACTTTCTATTCTATTACTCAGAGACTTCTGGTTAGTGTGATCTCTATTGCTGAAAGCCCCATGACCCAAACTGCCTTTCCCATGGAGCTTCCGGTGTGACAGATTCAGGCGAGTCCATTTTATAAATACAACTTGATGTCTACTAAAGACCATAGTTAGACCTATGAGATATAATATGATAAATTACTAGAGCCCAATAATACCTGACCATTTATTTTCCTGAACTGGTTAACTTTCAGCTTTTGAATATGGCCTGAGGACATAAAAAAGGTAATTTTTGATGCAGAGGAAAGGGAGTTAACAAAGAGAAGCCTCATGTGGATTGAGGCAGGGGCTTACACAAGAAGGCCAAGTATGAAGTTTCGAAGAGAGGATGTTATGACATCTATGGGAAAACTAAACAGTCTGGAATTTTATTCTAATGAACTTCCATGGACTTTATAAATTTTTTGAAGTCTTAATCCTCCCCAGCTATCTTCATATGTCACATGACCCAGTTTTGTTAGAATTTACCACAGGGCCTCAGCATGACACCTCTGGTAAGAGAAACCTTGTTTCAAAATGCTGCTGAGAGGGGCACCTGGGTGGCTCAGTGGTTAAGCCTCTGCCTTCGGCTCAGGTCATGATCCCAGGGTCCTGGAATCGAGCCCCGCATCGGGCTCTCTGCTCAGCGGGGAGCCTGCTTCCTCCTCTCTCTCTCTCTGCCTGCTTCTCTGCCTACTTGTGATCTCTGTCTGTCAAATAAATAAATAAAATCTTAAAAAAAAGACTCCCTTTCATTTTTTTGGTGCATTCATTTTTAAAGCCATTGGAACCTCCAAGAACACACTTTTTTGTGCCTGGGTGGCTCAGTGGGTTAAAGCCTCTGCCTTCAGCTCAGGTCATGATCCCAGGGTCCTGGGATGAACCCCGCATCGGGCTCTCTGCTCAGCGGGGAGCCTGCTTCCTCCTCTCTCTCTCTGCCTGCCTCTCTGCCCACTTGTGATCTCTGTCAAATAAATAAAATCTTAAAAAAAAAAAAATGCTGCTGAGATTCCTTCTGCTGCCTGCCTTGCTGGCACCCACATATTATCATGCCATAAACACATCTTTTGATTTTCTAGGCATGGCAACAACATTTATAGCCAACCAGCTCGATGGTTAGCAAAAAGGTTAATGCTAACTTAAAGAAGAATCCCTTTATGAGATATTACCTGAGAGCATCATAATATTCATCTGTATAGGATTAGGAGACAGAACGTAGAAGTAGGAGAGGTTTCACCTTCACCTACCCTCTATTCCCTCACTTTCGGAAGATGGCTCAAGCCCAGATAAATATATGTTTGTGTAAGAAGAGAACTTAAACCCAGAACTCTTGAATCTTAGTTCAAGTTTCTTTCTGTAGTTATAGTTTAGTGGTTCCCAAGAGTGGTACAAGGATCTCTGTGCATCCTCTAAACTTTCTTGGTGAAAATATTTTCATACTTATATTAAGGAATTATTTTCCTTTTACATTCCCCTTTCCCAAGCATATAATGAACTTATCCAGTGTCTGAATAACATATGATATCATCATTCTGATGGGTAATGAATGTGTGCTTGAATACTCTTGTGATGTTGTGATGTAAATTTTTTTCAGTTTAATGTCTAATATATCCAATATTAACAGATACAGTCTACATAAACAAAAGCTCTTTGGGCTCCTCAAAAATGTTTAAGAGTGTTAAGGACCTTGGAACCAATACTTTTGAGAAACAATATTGTTGTACTATTGAACAAATATTATTATAGTAGTTCTAGTTGAACAAATATTATTAAGCTGCTATTATGACTAAGGGCACAGTGCCAAGAGCTTTCTTTGCCCTCAGAACAAAAGGTTCCATCCTGCTAGCTTTGGTGTAAAGTGTTCATAAAAGGAAAAGGCCATATGTGTTTCTAGTCAGTAACAGATTAATGGAAGAGATAGCTCAAGGGGTGGTTTCTCAAGGATGATAATTTCAACAGATAGTAATGTAGAAGCAGAGTGTTTCTGGTTGAGAGAAAAACACAGCCAGATGCTCAGAGACACCAAATCATGGAACACATTCTGGTAACAGTCAATCCTTAGGTGAGAGTGTCACGCATGAAGAGCACTAGTAACGGAAAACCAAGAATGTGAGATGAGATTAAAGTATGAGGAAGCTTGAGTGCCAGAGAGAGAAAGAGGACTTAATTTTAATGATCATGGTAGTTTGTTGTGCAGATAAGAGGGGAAAAAAGAAACTCCCCACTGTAAGAGAAAAAATTACTAGTAAATAGAAGTTACTAACAAGGGAGTAAACCATTAGGACCTGTTCAATTATAGTACTAATTAACAGTATGGGTAAATATTTTTAAATGAATATATAAAAACTCAAAGGGAACTGTATGGGGAAAATAAATGTATACATCTAAAACTATTCCTGGTTCTGACCAGCTGTCTGACCCTAAGCAATATCTTTCCTTGGTTAGTTATCAGTAGGCCCACAACTCATATGATCATAAGGCCCACCTTCTTCCCAAAGTTGCTTTGAAAATAAGGAGAGTAAATGTCAAGCTTTGAAGATTAAAAGATGCTATATAAGGGTATAAATGTTTAGCTATCAGAATATGTGTTACCAATCTCAGAGAAAGGCATTGAATATAACTGAAAATAATGTGCAGTCAATGGGTATATGCAGACCTGAGGAAACCACAAGATCCTTTTTACTTTTCCAGAGAAGAGGGAACAACATAGATACCACACCTTCCTTGGGATGATCTTGCTAAAAAATAAAATTAAATTAATTAAAATTTTAAAAAATAGCTTCTCTTGTTCCTTATGTTGAGATATATAGCAGAATGAGTACCTTGACATTTTAAGAAATATTTCTTCTAAGTTTTATTTGCTTAATTGGCTGTTTTTAATAGATGATACATACACATGTTGAAGATTTACACAAGCAAACAAAAAGAATATATAGTTGAAAGTATCCTTAATTTAAGGATAAATCTAATTGGATAGAGAAATTACATTTTATCAGAATGAAGTCCAGTTGGAGGTCTCTTATTAGACAGTAAACAAGGTGATAATATCAGAGAGAGGAATGGGGAATGTAGATGGATACATGGATTATGGTTCTTTGATCCCTTTCATCATCTTTCCTGGCCTTTGTAGGATGCCTACACCCTGCTTTTGTCTATTAGTGATCGTGTTACATGGAGTTAGGAAAGAAGTTAGTTGGTCATACTCAAAGGGTTCCCTGGCTAGCCAAAAAATCTTTAATAATAATAATAAAAAAAATGCTTATAAAATGACAGCGTGGTGGTTAACACATGTCACATTTTGAGTTTGCTCAAGCCTCTCAGACTAAGCAGTGACTATTCCAGGCTGTCTGTGGTCCAGCCGGACCAGCATTCTTTCCCTTACTAGAACCCTTGGTTTAGTCCCGGCAAACACTTTCACTCATCCAACCTCTCTTCCCAAATGTACCCACAAATATTGGAAACCATAGTTATGGTTTTTAATACCAGGTACTATCTAACCATTTTTGATAAATCTAATGTCGTCAAATGTTAGTAAAAGTGGAACAAGGGGTTGCAACTGGCAACAGGTGAGTTCATCTGTGGCATTCTAGACTTATTTAGAAACTCAGTGAGATTTTCATGACTCGGAGGAGCTACAGTAATCACCAGTGTTTATCAAATATTCCCAATTATTTTTCTAAGTACATGGTAAGTTTACATTTCACAGGTCCTTAGGCACAGCCTTGAAATGTGAGCAGAAAAAAAATGTGTGTCAAGGAAAAACAGGAGGAATAGTTAAGGTCAAATAAGAAAATAATACAGTATTTGGCATCAGACTGATTTAAATGTTAACCTTTCTATCAACTTCTAGCTGTGTGATCTTAGGAATGTTACTTAAACCCTCTGAGCCTCAGTTTCCTCATCAGTTGTTTTGAGAAATAAATGAACATATGTAAAATGCTTGTCCCAGTATCTATCAAATTGTAGGTATTCATTACGTTTAACTTAATCCCCTACTCCCCTCCCCCAACACACACAAGATCATGCCATATGAAAAACTGAACCTTTTTATGTTGTTTATAACCAGCCATCACTGAAAATTCCCTGTTTACCATAGGTTAGGGACCATCTCTGGAGGAAGGACTCTCCTTTGCTGCCCTCTATGCCCTAGGGTCAAGGTTCCTAGATAGATATTCAGTGTGTGCACTGTATAAGCCAAGTCATTATGGGACCGAGGAGCAGATGAATTATACAGTACAGTGTTACCACTAAATCAACACCGTGCAAGAAGCAATCCAGGACAGGCAATCACTCTCCTTGGGCCAGGCTAGAATGCAAATGAAAGGCAGAGAGGCAGGTCAAAAGGATTGAATGTTACTGAGAAAGTCATTGAAAATAGCTGACTCCTGGCTGATGAAGGTCTCAGATCAGAGCTTCACTTCCTAATGTGACTTTCAGCCATAGAGAAAGCATTAAATCTGAAGGTAATTTGAACATGCATGGGGCATCATTCTGCCACAGCAAATCATGGATATTAAAGTCTTTCACAGTGTAAGGTCTTGGGGGTGGCGGGGGGAGAAGAAACTATCAGCAAGCAGTTTTCAGAGTTGGCAGATGAGCTAAGTTGATTGTTAATAAAGGAGAGTAAATAGGAACAGCCCAACTCATCCTCTAGCAAGACAGAACCATCACCACAACAAGTATTTGTGATGGTTCATAAGTGTGTTCCCTTACATTTATGGAATGACTTATATATTTTGATGAACAGTAACTTACATTTGCTTTAAGTTCTGACCAGTCTGTTGTCATGACTAGGACCAGTCTTGTACGCAGGAGACCTACCACCGTGTAATTTATAGAGTTCGTGAAAAACCTACTAGTATAAAATAAACAATTTATCTTTTGCTAACTAGCCTGCTAGTTTAGGAAACTCTTCGAGAGAAATATTTTCTTCAGCCTTTATAAAAGCAAAGCTTTAAACAAACTCAGTACCTTGGTGGGAATTTGGATTGTCTTTTGGAGAGAATGTGCAGAACTCTCTGCTGCTTTAGGTAGAACAAAATCTAGAGGCAAAAGTTGCAAGATTTCAAAGATCCTTCACATCATTGAAGCTCAGCTAAACCTCTGAGATTTTGTAGCTTTATCCTCCATTAACCTCAGTTTTATGTCAAAAGTTGATTTCACATGTAAACTAATAATTAAACTATTTGAAAAAGGGAGTGAGCGGTAATAGTTTAGGTAGAAGAGGAATAGTCAGAAACTATTTCTTAACTTTCATTTAAATTTTGTATTTGTTTGTTTGTTTGCAAAGTACATGATTTTAGCCTTGCTCTACCGAATCATCCCAGCATCTTGAATCTTATGTAAGATTTATAATGCAACATTTCTCGGTATGTGTAAAATATTTGAGTAAATGTTTGCAGTCTGCAAATAAGAGCTCAGAAAGTGAGAAGATGATCCTAGTTCTTTTGGTGATTGGAGAGGAGATGAGCAAAATAAGATGCCTCTTTTTGTGGTTCTTTCAGCCATAGCTGTTTTGCTTTCAACCCTCTCTCTCCTACCAAGAGAGCTCAAGGCAGTAATGTGTCCTGGGTCCTCTGAAATTTTTCAGTAATGGCCACTGTAATTCACACCTTGATTTGTCCCGGGTCACTGGCAACTATGATGGATTATGATTGCTGCACATTCAAAAGGTTTTTCCAAGGTTACACAGTGAGGGTTAATATTCAGTTCAGCCACAGCACTGGGTGGAAGAGGAAACTTCTGTTATATATTCTGTAGCTTTAATCAAAGTTTAGAACGTAGTCTGTGCTCTCAATAGAAGTCTTGTAATCTGCCTGAAGCCAAGGGCATATTTAGCTCATACTTAGTAGGTAGTCAGAAGTATGTGTTGCATGTAGGGCTGAGTAAGGACGTCACTCAAACATGTCATCAAACAGATATTTAGCTGAGTAGGCACAAGATATTCCATCCACGGGAAAAAAAAATGGCAGATTACTAAAAGCCTAAAAGGCACACATTTTCCCCAAATATTCAGAATTAAGTTAATTCAATTAATCACAGTGTTTTCATGCAAGTAGAACATAGCCTAGCTAGAAACAGAGATCTTCTTCCTTATATTAGGAACAATGACCTAGATTCCTGTGTTTGTGAGGCCTGTTTGGTGTGGGTTGTCTTTTTCTAATTATGCTCTTTTGTTGGGCTTTTCTCTGCCAGCACCCAGAGAATGACAAGGGGATGAAAAAGATGGAAGCAGAAGAAGGGTTTGTAACCCTTGTTCATTTTGGCCACAGACCAGATGACTCTGGTTTGTCTAATTTGTGGAGGGTTTCAGAAGTAAAACTGGAAGCAATATTCCATCCCTGAGTACAGAGACAAGATTTTGGTGTCATGAGAGAGACATTGGAGATCAAAGCAGATAAAAAAAAAAGTTCATTCAATATTCCACACAACTTGGGGGCATCTAATATATGCTGGGTACAGAGAAGGTTATTCTGTCTTGGTATTCCAGAAAGGTGAGATAAACAACAGCGATTTTCCAGCTTGTATAAAATATTTCATACATTAGATATAGATGCTATGAGAAGAGGGGTGAGGAATGTTGGTCAAGCAGAAAGTATAGTTTTCAAAGGATGGTCTGGGGAAGTGGTGTCAGGGTGGCCAAAGTGGGCTGGGGACTCGGGACAAACCACAAGTGACATGAAGCAGGTGGACAAGATGTTCCCTGAGGGTGCTGGGCCCTACATGGACCTGGGTGAGGCAGCAGGCACACAGGGCTCCTGATGGACTTGGCAGTCATTGAGAAGGCAGTTCAGTTCGTGCAGAGCTTTTAAATGATTTTGAAGATCTGTTTGATGATGATGATGATATCCAGTGAGACACCACCCAGCAGTGCGTGTGGTCATGCCTGTTACATAGTGGCATGACAGAGCTCCTCAAAGCCAATTGAAATGGTTCTAAAGAACTCATGGACATTACCTGCAATTAGGAGATGGTTAACCAAGAAAGAGAAAGATGGTTTTAACCATCTGCATGAGGCCTGCTAATCTCTGAATGTGACCAAATTTGTCCTTCAATTTTTACAAAAAGCAAAGCACATAAAATAAATAAATAAGGATAGTCTGGGAAGGTCTCTGAGACATTTAAGCCAAAGAATCTAAAGGAAGTGAGAGAAAAAAATAAGCAAATAGGGAGAAAGCATTCCTGGCAAAGGACAGAGCAAGTGCAATGGCCCTACAGTGACAATGTGTCCCATTGTCAAGAGACTGCAAGGAAAGTTTATGTGGCCAGAGCCAAGTAAGCAAGGGGTAGAACTATGGGAGATGACCTTGAAAGCTAATTGGGGAGGAGATTGTGTGAGGCTTTTTAGACCACTGCAGAACTCTGGTGAAAGAGTGCCAGTATCTGACTTTCCTAACTGCTTTGTTGAGAATCTACCAGAAAAGGCAAAGGAAAACAGAGTAAACTCATGAACGCTATTCCCCTAATCCAGTAAGAGACAGTTGAGCCTTAGGGACAAAGAAAGACTAAGCTGGCATACACTCTAGCAATTGAAAGTTATGGGCGATGGGGCAATATTAAAAAAGAGGTTCAGCCATTTACATGAATTACCTCAATTATACTATTATTATAACTTACCATCTGCAAAGTAGTTCTGTAGTAGGAACTACAGAGTAGTTCCTAAGTTTTGGGGAAAATACTACTGTTTACCTTACAGAGTTATGATGAAGACAAAATGCAATAATCCTGACAGAGAGTACATGCTCAATAAGGGATGATAATGGCTATTAATTATAGAATTAAAAAGAAAGATTTATTTATTTATTTATTTATTTATTTGAGAGAGAAAGACAGAGAGAGAAAGCAGAGGGAGAGGGAGACAAGCAGATGCCCCACTGAGCACAGAACCCAATGTGGGGCTTGATCCCAGGACCCTGAGTCAGACACTTAAGAGACTAAGCCATGAAGGTGACCCCCTATAGGGTTTGATTAAGACAGACAAAATCTGGTCCACATACCCTCACTTCCTGTGTATGTTGATTGATGAAGCTAGTACTCTTCATCATTCACTTAGTTTTAAGTCGAGAGAAAGAATTAATACAAATCTCAGAAGCATACTTTCTATATTTAATGAAAGACTCCTTTCTATGGCCTTTGCCTAGAGCAGCTAGTGCCTCCATTTATCTGTCCTGGTGTTTTTCTCTTATTTTCTGCTCAGAGCTGTTTTTTTCTAATCCTGGAATTCTATTTCTTCACACTCTTCTACAGTAAGTTTTATGGTCCTCCCACACTACTCAGAATTCCCTTCTGCAACAAAGCCTCTAGGCAGTATCATCTCATCCGGTCCAGGACATCATCCCAGCATCTCACCTCTTAGCATCTCCATAGCTGGAAACTGTCAGGGTTTCCTCTCCTTTTCACATTTGTTGATTTACTTCTTTTGGAATGGGCTCCATATTCTTGTAGATAGGCTCGTTCTTTTTCTATACCGCAACAGTCCCCTTGAACTTGGAAAGGAGAAGATACCTTAGACATCTCCTTCACTCCACAGGCTTATTGGACAGCGAGGCAGCTTATAGACAAAGCTGGGAAGAATTAAATTCTAGACCCTTCCCTCCACCCTGAAATAGAATGTGGCTCTGCGGGGCACTTAAGGTAGAGTAGTTAACTTAGAAAAAATTCACCATCGAGCATTAACAATAGCAGCAACAATGAGAAAGGATTTATATCCAGTCACTCATGTCACAGGATAAACAAGTTAGAACCTTTTTAGATAGGGTTCTCATTATCTAAGGGCAAAATGTTTCGGTTTTGTTTTTGATTTTGATTTTTCCCTAGAAGGGCTGGATGATGCTGCACTTGAAAAGGAAAATCTTTTCCTGCCAGAGTCTTCCCTGATCTTAGTTAGGAACGATCTCTAACCCTACCTATTAAAGTTTAAACACAGAGAATGGCCAGCCAGTAACAGACCCAGGCTGACCCCTAACCCAGCCACAGAATTCTCCCCAACCACTGGGGCACCTTGTTAAGTACTTATTTATTGGGATAAGAGAGTTGAGAAGGAAGAATATGGGTCACTCTCCAACAGACATTCCTCTGATCGATAGCATCAGCCCTATTAATGGATAAAAGGCAGGAACCACAAGGAGTTTTAAATTCAGGATTTTCCAGGGGGAGAACAAGGATTCCAACCTCAAATCAGATTATCAGCCAAGAACGGTGTGTTCCCTTCATGATTCCTCAGCAACACACTCTGAGCTTTCCCTACAGTCCTTGAGCACTGTCTGCTGCTGCTGCTGCTGCTACTGCAGATTCCACAATGCATTCTTCTCTCTCCTCCACTTTTTTTTTTTAAGTTTTTATTTATTTATTTGAGAGAGAGAGAAAGAGAGCATGAGACCGGGGCAAGGGGCAGAGGGAGAAGCAGACTTCCTGCTCAAGGATGTAGGACTCAATCTCAGGGAATCCAGGATCATGACCTGAGCCAACCTGAGCTAAACCGACTGAGCCACTCGGGCGCCCTGTCCTCCACTTCTGCTATTGGCTTTCATCAAGGCACACCCACATATTGCAGCAGCACTCCAGTCTCTGGCCTGCTGAGTACACTGATGTTCCACCCACCTGTTCAACAAGTCAAAGCAGCCTCTCCACAGAGGTATAATGCCCTAAACTTCTGTTCAGACCTTCAAGGCTTCCCAAACTGAAATATGCTCACATCTCCCCCAAAGTAACCTCTGTTTGGTCAGCTAGGCAGATCTACTTTTCTTCTAATACTGTCTATGCCCACCTCCATTCTTTGCTTATATTTTCGCATTCACTAGGAGTGCCTTCCCTTTGCCACTTATTTAAATTCTGCCCAACATTCAAGACACAACTTAAGTCCTACCTCCCCCATGAAGCGTCTGGAATCACTTCAGTCTTCAGTGTTATTACAATTATAATGGCTACCTTGTAGTTTAGCGATTAATTGTCTTCACCTCAGTTAATACGTCTGAATCTTATCTATAAGGTTGTAAAATACTTAAGAAAAAGATCCTTGTGTTTTACTATTGCTTAGCCCAATTCCTCACACAGAGGAGATGCTTAATTTTATGGTCATGAAGTTGGATCAATACCTTATCTAATGTGAAGTAGAACAGGATTTTGACTTCAGTGTTAGGGAAAACAAAGATTTTTTTTTTCTTCTTGTAATCCTGAAAGTCCAAATTCTCCACCCAAAAAGAAAGAATTAGGCTGTCTTGGTTTTGGTTTTTTTTTTTTTTTTTTGGGAGGGGGGTTTGCTAAAATTGTAGAATAATTCCAACTCTGCTCTGTTCAAGGAAAGACTAATTGACTTTCAAAAAGGAACAGTTGTTCAGAGATTATATAATCCAAACCTCAAGGAGAATTCGAAGCCCAGAGAAATGAAGTCTTTGCTCCAAGTCACAGAGGAAATAAGCAGTAGAGCAAGGACCCGATCCTTAATCTTTTGAATTTCCAGCCGGAATTCCTGCATGAATCTCCACATATTGTCCCTTTGCATTTTCTGTTTCTGGTATCTACGTAGTAGTGATAGAAAGTTGTTTGACAAGTACTTTGTGAGTATTTTCTATGCCCCAGGCTCTGCACTAGGGCTTATGAGACCAAGAAGAAATGGAAATAAAAATGACATGAATTCAAATTTAATACTCAGGATTCCAAAACTCTATATTCTTTTTTAAAGCAATGTTCTTAACCTTTCTTTTTCTTTTCTTTTTTTTTTTTCCTTTTGAGTCACAGAACCCACTAATATTATAATTAAAATTACAGATTTAGGAAAATTTATATATGCACAAACCAACAAAACACTGCATAATTTCAGGGTTTTGCAGACTCTTGAACCTCTAGGTTATAGCCTCATTTATGAAACATTGGAAAGCTTTCTCTCAGCACCTTCAAAAATAGAGCCATGGTTTTATAATTTACAGAGTCCAGATGCTAACCCTCGCCTTTTCCTCCTCCCTTTTGAGTGACTGGAGGGAAGGCTGCAGTCGCAGCTTTATCTCCTCCCTAAATAAACAAGCACTTCCCTGAGTGCCTCCAACTCCATTGCTCCAGATGTTACACTGGATAAATGGCTCATTCAGGGCTCAGCAGGGCCCAGGTCATGCTCCAAGCTGATCAGCTTTTCTGTGCCCTGCCCTTGCCACTCAGACAAGCTACCCTGCCATTCTGCTTATTTGGAAAATCCACACTCCCACTAGGGGCCCGAGAGCAGAATGTGTTCTTGCATCATTTTGGCAAGGCTGGAGAGGAGGGGAGGAAGCCAAGCCACAGAAAATACTGGTGAAAGGCCTGTGGGGTTTTCACATGGTGGCTCTGGAATGAAAGAGTCAATGGAAGGAGAACTTCTCTCAGAAACCATGTATCATGGAACTTCTCCAGGCAGGAGAAAGTGAGAAACAGATGGCAATGAACAGGCAAAGGCACCATAGGGACAAAACTTGAGTGGGAAGGTTTAAGGAGGCAGAAGCCATTGGCAGCAGTGGACAAAGGGAAAAGGTCCACACCATGTAACCTACATATGGAAAGTCAGGATGAGATACAGAAGCCAGGACCAAAGGGCAAGAGACTAGTTCTCACAAAACATGAAACCAAGGATAGGGCCAGCCAGTCTCCTTCCCTAGAAGACAAGAGAAGCTCCTACTTGATATCAATGCTGAAGACTAATTTCTGCATTGAGAATATGAGTTACTCTAAAAAGGATGAGGATAGTACTCTTCAACTATATGTACCTAATCATCACATGAGGAACATGATTAAAAACACTAGGTCTTCTTGGAGTAACCTATTCCCCAGTTTGCCCAAGACTTCCCTAGTTTTAACACTGATGTTCCTAGAATAATTTCTCCTCAGTCCTGGATAAACTGGGACAGCTGGTCACCCTGTAACACCTCTGATTATTCTGATTCCATAGTCTGGGATTAGGCCCAAAAATCTGTGTCTCTCTCCAGCATTCCCAGGTGACTCTGATGCTGAGGCATGAGGAGGGTGGGCCAGATAACACGTATAGGTGTTATATATATTTAGTCCCTGGCATAACCTGCCAAGTAGGTCTAGAAGAGGAAAAAATTAAAAAGAGGAAGGAAAGCAGAAATTGTTGATGGTTTCTGAAAATTCTAAATCAAATGTTCTCTATCCTTTGAATCACAAGGAAAGCTTTTAAAGCCACTGATGCCTGGCCCATGTCTGGACAACTGCATCGGGTTCTATGTGGGTGGGATCTGGCAGGGGCAGGAATAAGAACCATGCACTGGGCGGCCTTTTAATTTCCTAATTTATGGTGTCCGGTGGAGGTAGCTGGAAGCGAGGGAGAACTAGTGAGAGCCCACATCTGGACAAAATAGCACTCTGCCCCAGCTGGTGAGAGCCAAGAAGTCCCTCTAGAGTGCTATTTCTACTCCTCGGTGCCACTGCCCAGTAAGGAAGTAATTAAGTAATTGAGAAAAATTGTCCCAGATAATATTAGAGAAACCTACACATTTTATCCTCCAGTAATTGCAAAAATGAAGCCCCTTTGAATGGTCTGCAGGAAATGTGTCCGTTTCTCTCTGTGCCTGAGGCAGTCACATACCATGGGTACAATATAACCAACCCTCCATCACTCAGAACAATTTAGAGATTTGGGCATCCACTTCCTTCTTTTCTATGGTTAAGGATAAGCAGAGAACATTTCTGAAAAGAAAGGAAGTGATGAAAAGAATTCTGAGTTAGGGAAAGGGAATCAAGACTAATGATAGAAAATGATAAGGAAGAGAAGGGAAAAGGAAGGCATGAAGAGGGAACCACATTTTAGATTCAAGTAGATCAATCACAACCACCTTAGAACATGAAGAGGCTCAAAAGCAAAACACCAGAGAACAACAGAACAGTTATTTCACCCCAAACAAAGGGATATATTGTGTGGTGTTGATTCTTGCCAAAGTCTATGAGACGGCTGACTGCTAAATTGGCAGAGACCCATAGAAGGTGTCCATCTTATTGAAGGACGTTTGAGGAGAAAAGAGAGGAAGCTAAAACTAAACGTGCACTTCCTTCCCACTTACACAGATTCTTCAGAAGACAAATGACTCCTCAGTTTATATAACGGGGAAATTTAGTTCCTTGTAAATGGACAGCAGCATAGTATAGGAACCTAATAAAATATAATAACATGAATAAATAGGATAGTGTAATCCTTGGCAAAATATATAGCAATATGAAAATGTTTTGCAATAAATTGTTATAATGGTTAGCACTTTGAATTAGAATAGCAAATACTTCATTATAGAGTACTTACGTTTTCCTTTTTATCTATCACATATCAAAACCAAATATGGGCTTGAGACTTTTATGGTACCTTCTGCCTAAGGACTGCACCTTTATCATTGGAGAAATTTTTATCAGATTTATTTATTAGGCCTACTTCTGCATTTGGATCTGTGCAAAGCACAAACTTAAATAAATAAATAAAACATCTTTAAAGCAGCCAAAGACCTTACACATCACGGTAAATATTCCTACTGAAATACGTAGAATGCGATTAAAACAGGTGATTCACACCTGAAAAGGAAAAACATGCCCCATCTGTAGAAGGAGAATACCAAAATCATAGAACTTACCACACATACCAGAACATACCAAAATTGTAGAACTTAACCTGGTGACTGTTACCTCAGTTTGTATGTCTCGAGACTCAGTAAGCACAGGGCGGTGGGCTTCAGAAGGGAAACAAAAGGAGGGAACAATCATCAAAGCAGGGCTGTTTTGCAAAGCAAACTATGTACATAGAAGAAAAGAAGGCACATAATAATAGCAAGCTCTTACATTTGCTTTATAGAGTCCGATCACACCTATTATCGTATTTAATTCTTATACTAACCTGCTGAAAGAGCATAATACTCTCCATCTTACAGATGGGGAAGCTGAGACTCAGAGAAGTTGAATAGCTTCCCTGAGGCCACACAGATTAAGCTCAATGCCAGCACAAGTGTGCCCTTGAAGTCCAGAAGGAACATCCTCAGAAGCAGCCGGCCACAGCAAGCTGTTGTGAATGTCTTCTGGCTGAATCTAAGAGCAAGACAGACCCTCAGAGTTTATCTTATCCAGTCGTGTTCTTCATCTTATTTTGCAGACTTCAATGGGGACTATCTAATGCTTACAATAGGATGTGCTGCTTTCTCCTCTTGTCAGATCCCTGGTTATTGATAATCATTCCCAGGAGCAGCAGCAGCAACAGAAATGGTGGGAAGACTACTTATTCAAATAAAATCTTGTGTGGAGACCCAATGCATAAAACTGCATACATTTTTTTTGTTTCTGGCCCTCTTGTTTTCTGGAATTAACATTTCTGAAGGAATATAGGAGGAGCTGCAAAGAGGCATCGATTCAGTATTTTGACTGCTATAAAAATAAGCACATGCATACAATAAAGGGGTGGCTGCATTTTTACTTTGTTACAAACTTGAACACTCTGATTTACAGATTGACGGTGTAGGAAGGAATAAAGTATTTCCATATTTCTATCTAGGGGGAGGGGTTTACTCAATTTCCTAGGTATAAGCATCATTAGACTAACGTTTCCCCATCGTGCTTCTTTGGTCTTTCATTTTTGGTTTACATCTGATTCTGGCAATAGGCTCTTTTTAAGTTTTAGTTTCTGGAGACGATGTATATTTCTGTCTTTTTCTATGTCTTCATTGTTATTTTAGCAGAAATATGGGAGATGATGCATCAGTGGCAACTAGCCAAGCACCATTTTAAACTGAAATCCAATGGAAATTTAATTTGATTGCACTACAAATGTTAACTTCATAAGATTTTTTTTTTCCTCCCATCAAGTACGTCTCTCCTTCCCATTAGGCATATTTGGGTAGTACAAATGAGTGACTTGACTAGGAGCAGAAAAAGATTATTTCCATTCCAATTCTGAATATAACAGTTGTGAAGTCAGACTCATGACCTGTGTGCCAATTTGCAATCCAATAAAAATTTTTAATGCTTGAATTATTAAGAGGGAACGAGGGATGGCGATTAGAATGGAGACATTTATAATGAGGTGACAAGTCCCAGCATAATAGAGTTACTCATTTTTGGACCATCCAACATGCATATTCCCTGCAGTTTTCATAGCTTGTAAATTGTTTGCTGCTGGGACTCATTTTGAATTCCCTTTACTATTTCATTCTCATCTGAATCAGCAATCAGGACAGCTGTAGATAACAGCATAGTATCATTTTTAGAAAGACTCAAGCATAGCTCAGGTAAAGCTCAAGCTTTAGAGTCAGGCATACCTGGATTCAATTCTAATACTGACTTTGACTTGCATTGTGGAGCTGATGAAGCATCGTTGCCCACTGCAGCAGAGGTGTTTAGGATGACCAGATGCCACATGTCTCAAGTCCCAGCATCTGCTCCACTTGATTTACTATGCTAGTTGTCTCATTCATAAGCATCCTTTTCTTTGCTTTTAATTACAGAAGTAATACAGATTAGTTTTACATCTATTTAAGTACAGATAGGCAAAAAGTGAAAAATGAGTGCCAAGATGGCTGTTGTTAACAAAGAATTTTTCCATATATATTTAACTATACATGAATATGTTCTATGTTGTACAAAAATGGATCCCACTGCACATACCTTATACTGGCTTGTTTTTTGTTTGTTTGTTTGTTTGTTTGTTTTTTCTCACGTAACAATATATTATGACTCCATGGGAATAAACAGATGACTACATGAATCATGGGTGCATAATATTCTGTTATATGAACGTATAACTATCTACTAGTTATTTGAGTTAAAACATATCTGGAAATTTGCAGGAAGCCTAAGATTTCTGGACCCAATTCCAGTGTGGACATGCATATGGGGGCAATTCCGCCAGCAGTTATCCCACACTAGCTGGGTGTCCTATAATTCACCTCATTTCCAACATTATCTACCAGGATCCCACAAGTTAAGGGTTCAGTCTCACATATCTGCCCAGCCCCCGATTCAGGCAGCAGTTACAAGTCTAGGTCATCACTTGTGCTTCTGACCTCTGCTATAGATATGAGATTCCAACAACCTTCCTCCAGTTTTATTAATTTGCTAGAGCAGCTCATAGAACTTAGAGAAACATTTTGCTTTCTAAATCATCAACTTATTATAAAAGGATTGTTAAAAAAAATAAACAAAACATGACAACTGCTCAAAATAGAATCACTTATGCTAAGCCCCATGTCACCAGACTTAACTTATTACAGTTTTGATGCTCCCAGAAGTGGAATCTTAAACCAGTCAGTCAGGAATCTCCCAATAAGCACTAGTTAGGTGTCTGTCTGGTGAACTGCTGCCATCCCCTAAAAGGAAGTAACTTTGCAATAACCGACCCCCTTTTTTTGCCTAGTATAACCTCCTTGTTCCCACTGTTAGAACAGAACAGGCCCAAAAGATAGCAAAAAAAGACTGAATGACAGTTTTGCCTACTCCCAGGTGGACTATGACCTTTAATCAGTCCATCTGGAATTATCTGATCAACACCAGTGAAGTAATCTTCAGTGGAATAGACCTCCACCCTTCCCCCAAAGGGAGGTCACCTTACCTGAAATAATCTTATGACTTTCTTGTGTTACCCACTTGCAGCCTTTAAAAATCTTCCATTTTATACAGCTTCTCATATTTGCTAGATTAGATGCTGCCTAATTCATGAATCATTGAAGAAAGCCAATTAGATCTTTAAATTTACTCAGTTGAATTTTGTTTTGTAACACCACTCCCTTCTGCCAATAAAAGTCTTTCATTTTGTACAGCTCCTCAGAGCTTCTTTATATCTGCTAGATTGGATCCTCTGGCAACCATCTTTCATCCTGAGGTGCTTTCCAAAATTTACCTCATTAACATAGCAAAAGGTATTTTTATGGCTCTCATCACTTAGGAAATTCCAGAGGTTATAAGAGCACTGAAACAGAAAAGGGGATGAAGACCAAATATGTATTTCTCATTATAAATCACAGTATCACTAAATCTCTACTATACACTCATCCCCTTGGTTTTTGCTAGGTGCCCACTCTCTAAGTACCCATAGCACCTAAAGGGCCTCTCTTATAACCCGTAAGACTGTGTAAATACCTATTCCTTGCTTCTATACACCTACGTCTACTTAGCTGACTTAAAAAAAATTTCAATACCTAACCAGTTACTAACAGACACAGAGTGGGTTTTCCTAACATATTTGTTGAATTGAATTAAATAATACCATTGTGGTTAAGATACTTCTATAAATAATTTGCTTGAGCTAACACCTTGCAATGGAATGGCTGAATCACACATATAGAAATACTCAAGTGTTTAATTTATAGAACATGTTCATCCTGTCACAGGATTCATCATCCTAGATTTCAATCTTTTATTTTTTTTTGGCCTTTTGCCTTTTTGCCTCTTATATTTTTGGAGACTGAAGATGAGAAAAGGCAGGGAAGGAGGAAAAAGATGGATCTGAGAAAGGAAGCAGATAGCTTCCTTCAATCCCATTCCCAACTCAGCATCCAAAGTAAACATAAGCTCAGCCCTATAATTTATCTATACTGGTCCTCAGAATCTCCAGTTTCATAGATCTCCTGGTACCTGAGTGTCCTTTATTTTCACAATTGGTACAGTTCCGTTAATGTTGTTGATAATACGTACTGCTACAATTTTATTACATCACTTTGTTCTTTCCACAGGGAAATTACTAAACAACTTCTCATAATCTCAGAACTGGACAGAAATTTTGTTGTAAAATGATATAGAGTGAAAGTATTATAAAGTCCCTCCTAGGCACTTGTGCCTGAGAATCTCGTTTAGAGAAACGGGTATTGCAGAGAATAAAATTGCAGTAAGGCTGAGAAATTTATGTTATTTTCTGTTTGTCATGACTGAAAACGAGCAAGTTGTCTCAGGTTGTTCAGGGACAAGAGGTTTCACCATTATTACCCCGAAGGCAGAAGCATTACTCTGCCCTGTATGCCTGTGCCTCTTCTACTTTATGAAAACGGAAAATGCTGTGGCCTTGGCACACATTTGCCTGTCACACCAACTTGGGCACAAAGAGATACAATCATATGTGGCAGCTCCTTCCAATCCGGAATCATACAGCACAGGCCAGATGATGAACCAGTAATTAGTTTGTGAATTCCGTTACCCTAAGCAGTTTAAATGCATATTTCAAGCTTTGATTACCCTTCCATTGGGGTTTTTATTTTTCCTTCCCTTCAATTAAGCAAGCAACTATAGGAAAAGCAAGATTTTAAAGGCTTATCACACTTGGATAATTACAATTAGACATGGCTTCAGAGATGTGGAGTTGGTTATCCACAGTAAGAATTATCTAGTATATAAAACAGGTAAATTAGAAGGTAGTTTTTAATATTATGAAAGAATTCACTCTGTTGTATAAATTGCATCGTTGAGTGATGGGATAGTAGAAGAGTCTGAACTAGAACTCAGTATACCTGAACTATAAGATAAGGGAGTTCAGTCTCTAAAACCCCTGTGAATTCAAATTATATATGAAATACACCATATAGAGGCTGGCACAGGTATCAGGCCAAATTGGGGGACACTAGTAATTTGGGAAATTACAAGAATTTAAATTCTAGAATTTGGGAAATACAAACATGGGAGATAGTTGATCATGATAAATGATTTTATTTGGCTTTCATAGAATTTTTCAAAGACAAATTGATAATATCAGTGAAAGCAATGATTGATATTTTGCTTTATTTCTTTTTGGTAGGATGTTGAAGAACTTTTCCAAGAAACCCAAAGACATAGAACTCAAAAGAGTGCTCACCAACAGGGTAAGTTTGAGTTTCACACAGCCTTGGTATTCACCCATTCCAGCTTCTTCCATTAGTAATTGAAGAAACTGAAATCCATGTACCTAATCATGGGTTATGTAAACTAATAAGCAAAACTAAGCCAACAGACCAAATCTCACAGATGTCATGCCAGTGTTCTTTCAACACACCTCAACATGCCCTTAGTCAATGAAAACAACATTTTACCTTTGATATAAGTCATATTTTAATTTTTACAGTCTTCATTGATGTCTTTGCTTCTTCATAGATTTGATTCAGTTGATCACATGAACCTGGGCTGCATCTAACCATTTAATACCATGGCCTCATTGCATTACCTGCTTGTTAAATCAATAGTGTTGCTGCTTATGCATCAGTAAAGATTTCTAAGTCAAGCAGAAAAAAACAACATTAGAGACATTCTGTAAAAGAAGTTCAAACTTCAGTTGAGAAATACTAAGGTTCCTTTATGTTTTGAGGCTCCAGCAAGTATGTGACTTTTCTGTGTCTCTAAACAGGGGACCATCCAGGGTTTGAAGCCCTCTAGGTCATAAAAAGCTGCTCAGCAAGCATCTTTAGGTTTGAGCTGAAGTTTCCCTTTAGTGGAAGTGATGAGTTCGAGTTGCCAGTAGCAGAGATAATTGCTTCTTCTTGTGCTGGTGGTTTCTTTTTGATTAAACTCCTAGTGATGCATGCTTGTTTGCTTTCAACTATGTAAGAACGTTATGAAAAGGACGATGGAACTTACATCATTTTTCAAAGCAGAATTAGGCCAATGAATAAAAGTTACTAAAGAGGACCTTAGGCCACAATTAGAAAGAATTTTATAGCATTTAAAGCTGTCCAAAAATGAAATGAACTGTCTTGAAGTTTAATAAACTTCTTTTCATTGGAAATGTTCAAGCAGAGTCTGGAGGGACCATCTGTCTCAGATGTCATAGAGATGAAAAGAAAAATAACACATTAAATGAAAAATTGCACTTAACTTCCTAACTCTAATATGATGAGTTTTTCTGTTTTGAAAAGTGAGATACCAGAGTATCAACAAATACTGTGACTCTCCTTTGGTAAGTCTAGCTATGGGAATAAAAGCAGTAGAAGACAGAGTTCCTTCCTGAACCGCATATTCATTAATGCTTAGGAGATAAGGATAATTCACCTAAAATCATTAGATAATGATATAACTAAGATAAAGCACATGCAGATGCCAAATTGATGGTATCTGTACACTCTATAAGATCTGTGGAAGTAAGGAACAAAATTGATTGGAGAGGTTGGGTTTTAGGATGGACCTTAAAGAATGAATAGAATTTAAATGTAGGGAGAATTATTGTAGGGATAAAAGATGAGAAGAAGGAAGCATGAACTTCTATGCAGAAACCAGAATATGCATGTTCTAAGGGGGGTTTGGTGTAAGAGATGGAAGGCAATAAGAGATGTCTGTAGGAGTACATTTTTACTTCCTAATTTTCCATCACATAACATGGTACATAAACAAATGATTACAAAAGGAAACATTCCTGAGTTATTTGCCCCCTGCTATCTTTTTTTTTCACCTTGTTAAGGAATAATTAACAAATATGGTTTTATTTATTTAAATATACAATGTGATGATTTGAAATATATATATGTATGTATATGTATATTTATTTTTTATACACACACATTATGGAATGATTACTGAGATCAAGATGATTAATGTATCCATCCTCCCTGCTGTTTTGACACCAGGCCATAAATGCTCCCATAGACTTTGATATGCAGTATAAATAACTGTATTTCTGCAGCCATAACAGCATCATACCCAATCTGCGGTTGGGAACCATCTCCTGAATTCCGTGTGATTTCAGAAGCAGCTTCTTGTCAATCAAATACCATCAGTCCTTTGCTGAAATAGGGTGCATACAGTCTGTCTACCCTTCTGGGTGAAATAAATGGCATATCGAAAAGCTCTCTTGTGTTTGCATGCCATCCCTGTTTATGATGGTAACAAGCAACTGTTATCTTTGAAAGTAGGACAGAGAGGGAGAGGGAAACTAGGCACTATTATCCAGGCCCATTCACAATCATTGCAGTCCAAAGAGTAGAAAGGACATAGAGAAATGGACGGCTCTTACAGACGATGCATTATAATGAATGGGAAACATTTAGCAACCAAGATTGGCACAAGGAGTGGAGCACTTGGCTTCGCAACCTCCCCAGGATTTACTGAAGTTAGGAAGGAGTGTATGATGAAAATAGAGTAAATTGCAGAGCCATCTTTCGTGCAGCTTTAATTAAAAAGCCTTTCATCATTTCCAGCTTAAACATCTCTTTTCTCAGTCTTAAAAGTAACTACTGAATCTTCTAGGACTTTCACATTCATAGCCAGGAAAATTTGGTTTTCATTTCCAGGCTGTACGAGGAAAGCATATTATATACTTTCCCTGGTAATTCAGATGCATATTTCTTCTCTCTCTCTTTCACTGCATTCTAGAATAATGCATGTTATTTCGAGTATTCAATACCAACTAGGATGTCAAATGCTTTGAAATAAAGATTATAAGAAATGTAGGTGTCAGAGTAGCTCTGATATACAAGTGGAATAAATATAAACAATGATACATTCAGAGGCACTTAGGATGTTAGGTACTGAAGACATCTTAAAAAAAATGACTTTGATACCTTTAAAAGGGAGAGAAAATGTGACTGCAAGGCTATTTGCTATTTCTTCCCTTGCTCTGCACCCTCCTAGTGCATTTATGTGAATGAACTCCATTGTTCAGATTCCTTTCTACTCCACTTTTCCTCATCAAAATTCTACCCAGTCTCAAGTCCAGCAGAACTCAAGTCCCCATTTCTGTGATGTCTAATCTCATTACTTTTTAAAAAGAAGACCAAAATAGTTGGCATGAATATAGTTTTCTGTCATAAATGTGGTTCAGTGTCACATAGAAGTCACAAGAGAAAGCCATTGTTATTAAAAAGAATGACGGTGCTAAACCTACAATGATCACATTTCTTGAGTCTTGGATACTCATAGTTAAATGTTCATTGCATAAAGGTATGGATGGTTATATAAAATACCATTTATTTGCACATGTATGGAATTCCTGTTACCTATGTACAATGTGGTTTTTGGTTTTTTTTGTTTTTTGTTTTTTTGTTGTTGTTGTTTTGCTGTGATTTTGTCATTTTCCTTTCTGAAATTTGTCACATTTCAATCTTTCTGACTTATAGTCTTCAATGATGGAAGTGTTCCGAAAACTTGAGCCTCTAGTGTGTTGGGTTTGGAGAGTGTGTCCTCTGGAAGAGTGTGTTATTCTTTCATAAATGTTAAGCAGGTACTATGAAGAGACACCAGAGGCATCCTACTTGTTGGCTACTTCGCCACTTATGAAGCTTGCGCTCTCGCTTTGGAGTTACCCCTACATGCACTCTACCTTTTCCCTAATGCCCTCCTCTTCTAGCTATGTTCCAGCCACTTCGGCTCCTTGGTTAAAAAAACCAAATATCAGAAAATACAGCCCCAGAGGAACTTACCGTATGGTATGTTGATCCCTAAAGCTGGCTGTCTATCAGAATCTCATGAGGAGTTCCGTTGCCTCACTTCCAAGGATCCTTGCTATGATTAGAGATTTTCTGCAGATGAGCTTTGCTGGGATATAGATGCTCCTTTCCTGTAGGGAAGTAGCCAATATCAGACACTCATGATCCCAGGCTCCCTCGCGGCCACCTTGGTGCTGCTGAGTGCCACACCCACCCTCAGCTCTGCATTAGGGTTTTGGAGAGGCCTGTCCAGAACACCCCAGGTATCGGTGAGAGGCCTGGTGCTAGTGCAGTTAGAGTGTCTAGGGCAAAATGGTGCTGGTGGCATTTCTGTGCTATATAGTTTGGGGGGTGGTGTTGGGCAGGCTCCCTCTGAGCTGCAATGCTGTGAGTATCAGGGTAGTTTTAAAACAGTTTTTTGAGGTAAAATCTACATGTCATAATATTCACCATTTTCAGTATACAGTTCAGTGATTTGGGGGTTAAGTTTAACAGAGATGTGTATGCATCAGTCACCATAATCCAATTTTTGAATATTTCCCTCCAAATCCCTTATGTCTGTTTGTAGTGAATCCTGATTCTAACACTCAGCCATAGACAACTATTAATTTCCTTTCTTTCTGGATTATATAGATTTACTTTTTTTGATATTTCATGTAATGCAATCATGTAATATGTGGTTGTTGGCTTCTGGCTCTTTTCCACTAATGTTTGTTCACTAATGTTGAAGTTACCCATGTTGTAACGTATCACTACTCTGGGTCTTTTCAGTAAGTGGTATTCCATTGCATGGCTTTCTGTTTATTCATCTAACAGTTGTTGGACATTTGGATTGTTTTCACTTTCAGGCTGCTATGAATAATGCTTATTTACAGAGGTTTTTCTCAAATAAATTTCTTCTTAATGCCTCTGGAATAGATTCTACCCCTTGCAACAAAGATTCCTGATGGATATGATGAGTTTTCAAAAGTATAATTCCCTGGGACCAACTTCAACCATTAATCCAAAATCCTCATGTCTGGGATCCAGGAGACTTTTAACATAAGCTCCCTGTTGATAGCAAGCGCGGCATAACTATGAAACATTTGGAAGCCAATGGCTTAGGAGGTTACTCTGTGCAACTTTTTACCACCTTTGTGCCTTCAACTATATTCTTTCCTCCTCTCAGAATACCTTTCCTTCCCACAGTATCCTCTTCTAAAAAGCTCACCTTAAAGATCCTTTTTAATAAAATTTAATATAGCCTCTTAATTTGTTGGTTTTTTTTTAAAGATTTTATTTATTTATTTGACAGACAGAGATCATAAGTAGGCAGAGAGCAGGCAGAGAGAGAGGAGGGGAAGTAGGCTCACTGCTGAGCAGAGAGCCCGATGTGGGGCTCGATCCCAGGACCCTGGGATCATGACCTGAGCCAAAAGCAGAGGCTTTAACACACTGAGCCACCCAGGCGCCCCCGGTTTTGTTTTGTTTTGGTTTGGTTTTTTTAAGATTTTATTTATTTATTTGACAGACACAGATCACAGGTAGGCAGCAAGGCAGACAGAGAGAGAGAAGAGGAAGCAAGCTCCCTGCTGAGCAGAGAGCCCAGCTCGGGGCTTGATCCCAGGACCCTGGGATCATGACCTGAGCCGAAGGCAGAGACTTTAACCCACTAAGCCACCCAGGTGCCCCTAGTTTCTTAATTTGAAATAAGTATCCCTTCCTTTGTGTTCCCATAAAATTCCCTTTTTATTTTAGTTTTCTTTTTTTTACTAAATTTTATTTTTTCAGTGTTCCAAGACTCAATTATTTATGCACCACACCCAGTGCTCCATGCAATATGTGCCCTCCATAATACCCACCACCAGGCTCACCTATTCCCTCTCCCTTTCCAAAACCCTCAGTTTGTTTCTCAGAGTTCAGAACCTCTCATGCTTCGTCTCCCCCTCCAACTTCCCCCAATTCACTTTTCCTCTCCTTCTCCTAATGCCCTCCATGGTATTCCTTATGCTCCACAAGTAAGTGAAACCATATGATAATTGACTTTCTCTGGTTGACTTATGTCACTCAGCATAATCTCCTCCAGTCCCCCGTCCATGTTGATACGAAAGTTGGGTATTCATCCTTTCTGATGGAGGCATAATATTCCATTGTATATATGAACAATATCCTCTTTATCCAATGTTCGTTACAGCAATGGCCACAATCTTTTTTTTTCTTTTTTTTAATCAAAATTGCTTTATTTAACTATCTTTTTGTCACATTTGACCTCTCCTGGCATGTTGAAACCTAAAAGCTTCAAGATAAGAAATGCTTCCAGAAATTATTTTTTTCTTTGCCTATATTTTAAACTCTATTTCATATATGTACTTACTTAATAATTTATTGTACTTCTCTCTGCCCAATTCAGTTTTAGACTCCTGGACAAAGGTCTCATGTCCTTCTTAGTGGGAAATAGAATCTTCTTGTGTTCATCTGAATTACCTAGGTATTATTATTTAGTAGATCCATTTATTCATTTTGTCAGCCCCTTTCCCCCAGTGATAGTGAGGTAACTGATATAGGGTCATCACTTTAAGAAACATTGGTCTAAAGAAGATGCTAGAGCCAAAAATGCAGTTGCTGTACTATCACATGCTCCCTTATTGATCATCACTGTTTTACTTTTCCTTTCATAATAATTCACTCTTCTTTTATCTTGCAGATCTCTCTCCCCAAGTTCCCTTGAGATCTGAAGAGCTAAGATCTTTTCTAAATTCCTGGCCCAGTGTCCCAAGTCACTCCACCAGTCTCGTATCAACTTGCTGGCCTCTGAGCCTGGGCTTTGGCCAGCCTACCTCTTAATTCTGAGCATTCAGAATCTGAACTTCTTTCTCTTTTTCTCTTTCCTGACCTTGCTATTAATGTTCTTTGTTGGGCTATTTAATAAGCTCTCTACCTCCAGGTTGAGTCATCAGGAATTACCTTCCCCATTCTGAACTTGCTTCTAAGTCATTAGGGGTCACATTTACCATATGGATCCAGCATGAAAGAAAAAACAGCAAGGATCTAGCCAGAACTGAGCACCATGGTAAAGTCAACATTTGGAAAATGGATCTAGCTTTAAAGCATGCAGGGCACAGCTACATGGGCAAAGCACCAAGTTGAAGAGAGCACTGTACTTACAGTCCCTGTTTTAGCACTGGTTGGCTCTGATGCTTTCAGCTAGGCATATCATTCAGCCAGGAATCAGACTGACTGCTAGTAATAAGTCTGGAAACTGTCCAAATAAAGCAGAACTTTAAAAACCTGGGCTGACAAGAGGGGCAGAGTTCTAGACACTAAAGTAGACTTTTCAGGTAGGCTCTGGTCTTGGAAAAGAGCCAGACTGGTAGAATAACTATTGAGAACTAATGACAGGAAAACCTGTAGAAGTAGCCAAAACCAGGTATGAGAGAGGGAGAGAGCATAAGAACCTACTGTAACCAGACAGCCACATGGAACGGACATTTTAGGCGATAATAAGCCATCAGATTTTGCAACCTGAAACAGGACTAAATATTTTACTCTTTTAGAGGGGAGAATAAGGCTATCAAAATAATGTTCTAACTTAATCAGAAGTGACCTAGAAACTGGAAAATCCAAAAACATAATTAGGGGAATATTTCTGTTGGAAATAACCTAGGTTATGCTGCTAAGAACAAACCCCAAGATTTCGGTAGCTTAAAATAGCAAAGATTTATTTATAAGTCACATTACATATCCACTGCATATTGGAAGGAGACTGGTGACCTTGCTATCTCAGGAACCAAGGTTAATAGAACAGGTCACTGTTGCGAGGTCTTGAACCAGCAATTAATGGCCCAGCCTAGAATGTATTCATGACTCTTCTGTTTATGACTTATTGGCCAGGACTAGTTATGTGACCTCACCTAAGGAATCCAGAGCTTACTCAGAAGGTATAGAACTAGAAATACTTGATAACATTATTGACTATCTGCATGTATCACTTTTTGAAATTTTTTGCAATTCTGAAAAAAGGATGAATACAAAACAAGGTTTCAAATACAAACCCAGGTATAGAGTTTTACACTGCATCTCTTGCAGTCATGTCAGTGGAACTGTGTATAACCTCATGGCACGGTGGTGTCCGGCGTCTTCATCTCAGGTACTTCTAGCCCTGTCCTCCCATCCCTCATTGCTGGGCTCTGGTCTATTTGCAAAGATGCAATGACAACTACTTCATTTCCTGATCTCACCAACTCACATTTGGATCCTAGAACGTGGCTCCTCTTTTTATTCTTCCTCTCCCCTCTTTCCTTTGCTGTCCCCGCCTCACCTCTAATCATGAACTTATAAGTACCGCATCAACTATCCTGTTTCTGGGTTTCATCATTAGAATATTTTTTCCTGCAAAATAAAAATTCAGCTCTGTTTAATCATAATTAATCTGCCTTGGCTCTGGCTGGGCTGGACACCACCACATTTTACCTTGTTTATAGTTTGCAGTTATGCACTGCACAAATACATGGGAAACCCAGAATTAAAAGAATAAACTTTTACTTGGAAATTCTCCAGGTTATTACATAGGTAGAAGTGTCTTAAAATTGTTCTATTTTAAAGAACAATTTAGAGAACATATTAATACCAAAACAATACGAACAAAAGTACATATTTTGTTTTAAAAAATCACCATTATGGGGGCGCCTGGGTGGCTCAGTGGGTTAAGGCCTCTGCCTTCGGCTCGGGTCATGATCTCAGGGTCCTGGGATCGAGCCCCGCATCGGGCTCTCTGCTCCGCGGGGAGCCTGCTTCCTCCTCTCTCTCTGCCTGCCTCTCTGCCTACTTGTGATTTCTCTCTGTCAAATAAATAAAATCTTTAAAAAAAAAAATCACCATTATGGTCTACCTTATTTATCTTAATTATCTGACTTGCTACAAAGCTTTCCAATTGAATATAAAATTTTAGTCCCTCATATAACTAAAAAAGATAGGAAAATAAACCAAAAATTTGTTAGATCCAGGGGCTGTTTGCAGCCTGAATGTCAAGTTAAATAGAATAATACTCACTTAGGTCCTGTAACCTTAAATTTTCATGAGACTAGAAATATGCAAATGAGCCACTGCATTTCGCAGATAAAAAACCTGGGGGAAAATATGCAGCACTAAACAATGTTCAAAAACAAACAAGATAAAAGAGACTTTTGCCCATTTTATGAGTTAAAAACATATTTATGCCCAGTAAGTATATATTTTGTTGAAGGTGAATTCTTGTCATCTTCAGTTTTATAAAGAAGTAAGGGTAAACTTATTCAATAGAAGGTTTGTTTTCTCCCATATTTTTGTGTATCTTGCACACACAAAGTGAGGAAGATGCTCCTGGTCTGTCATCATGACTTACACAATGTGAATGAGCTGGTTTGAGATTTTTAAACATCAAAGAGTGACATGAATTAAAATGTTTCTAACATTATGTCCCATTTCAGCTATGTGTTTTGTGTTTTCTTCTGCTTTGAATGAAACTAATTTAGAGAAAAACGTGTTTTTCATTCATGGGGTAATAATCAATGTCATTCTTTCTATTACTACACAATTATATCATCAACTGATAATAATTATGTCAAGTAGCTAATTATTTTCCTGATTACTTCAGAATAAGCATTATAGGAAACTGCACCCACTCCCTTAAAATGCATAAAAGTCTAATTTTATAAACCATCAGCAAAATTATTATTTTTTTTCTCACAACTCTGGGAAGTCCACCTGTTTGTCTTTGCCCTCAGAGTATCGGTGTTAACTTGGTCATTCCCCATCCTTCACACTGACAGGGGCAAGAGAGAAAGCCAGCTGGGGGCCTACATAAGAAGTGTGTACCTGGAAACTAATTAAATTTGATTTATTTCTTTTGGTAGTACTTGGCATTTCTCTTTCCATGTTTTATTTAAAACTTGATTGCTTAAATAGCAATAAGCAACAACTAAACAGAGGCTGGCTGATAATTATATTATCTATTTATCAGGAATGGGACACATAATCTCTCTGGCACAATGAACAATCATCTGTTTTTTATATGTCATTTAAATTTGGTTCAGGTACCAGACTTATGGGGTTTGTGTTTTTCAGGTCAGAGAAAAAAAATATTTTCTTCTCTTCCTTCAAATTATGGTTTCAGTCCCACCTTCTCAATTAAGCTTTCAAGGATTATTTCATCCTGATGAGAATTTTTTTCTCTACCTTAAACTCAATACCAAGTTTAAAGTTTGTTTGTTTGTTTGTTTTTTAATTTTAATTCTAGTATAGTTAGGGTACAGTGTTACATTAGTTTCAGGTGTACAATATGGTGATTCAGCACTTCCATACATCACCCAGTGCTGCTCATGATAAGTGCCTTCCTTTATCCTCATCGCCTATTTCACCCAGCCTCCCACCCACCTCCCCTCTGGTAACCATCAGTTTTTTTCTCTTTAGTTAAGAATTTCTTGGGCACCTAGGTGGCTCATGGGTTAAGTATCCAACCTTTGATTTTAGCTCAGGTTGTGATCTCAGGATCATGAAATTGAGCCCCATGTTGTATTCCAAATGACATGGAGCCTGCTTAAGATTCTCTCTCTCCCTTTGCCCCTCTCCACTTATACTCTATGAATGAAAGAATGAATGAATTCCTTGGTTTGCCTCTCTCTCACTCTTTTTTTTTTCCCTTTGCTCATTTGTTTAGTTTCTTAAATTCCACTTATGAGTGAAATCATATGGTATTTGTCTGTCTCTACCTGACACATTTCACTTAGCATTTTACTCTCTAGCTCCTTTCATGTCATTGCTACAGTTTTCTTATATAACATGCCACACATAGCTTAATATAGGCGCTACTTGAAAAACACTTGGACATTGTTCAGTGGAGTAAGAATAAGTCCCTGCCCAAGAAATTCTTGTTAATAGTTATGTGGTAACTAGCCTTAATTTTCTTATATGCGAATAGGAATGAGACCTTCCCAGATTCTTATGGCATCCAAACTTGACAAGGTATATGACAGATCTTCCAAAACCATAGATGTTAGTGCACAAGTTGTACTTGTGTCTTCAGAAGTGAACCTATCATGCTACTAACCCTGCATTCTCCAAGACGACTGATGTTCAACAACTTTGTTAAATGACTAAATGAAGAATGTATGAATGAATTAACTGATTAATTCATCAATAGAAAAAAAAATTTAAAGTCCCTAAGGAGAGTCCAGAGAGGAAACCAGTGACTAAAATAGTAGGAGAGGGACATAGAAAAGCAAAAACCAGGAACAAGTAGGGCCCTGATACCCATTTAAGAACACACCATTGCTCTCCCCTTCTTCTGGCTTGGTTGCCTTTCTCCAGGTGCTATAAAAATCTCTACCAAGTATCACGATTATCCCCACCAAATCCCAGTTGGTGAATTTTTGCAATGGATTTTTTTCATTCAACTCTAAAGATATTTAACAGACCAATGAAGTGGGTACTATTAATATCTGTTTCACAGATGAGGAAACCTAGTCTTTGAGTAATGACTTGCCAAGTGTTGTAGAGTAGTAGAGCCAGGATTTCAGTCCCCAACAATCTGATTCCAGCACATGAGCACTATTCTTTGTTGTCTCCCCATAAACCACCAAGACAAATGTTTGTTTTGTTGCCCAATTGTATAAGCATCTCCATATTATATTGAGATATTTTTATTTGCTTTTGAAGACACCGTTATGTGATGGAGATCTATAAGCTGCTAGTGAGTCTCTGGCTCAAGTTTAGTGATCCTAGTTGTGCTGCTTCTTCACAGTATGACCCAGAATGCTCTAAGGAAGGATGATGAGTGAGGTTGTGTCCCCATCTTACAGGAGGCAGTGGGGCGTGAGACTATGCCTCTAGGACTCCCCAGTGCAACTTAGCAGTCCTTGCTTCTTATGATGACCTGATGCCAGCCCCACATAAGAGTTGTTGCAAACGTTTTCACTATTTTCTAAGTCACTGAGGCCAACAGCTGTGTGATTATTATTGCCTCCAGCTTGGGAGGGTTCTTCTTCGGGCCATTCACAGAGCTCTGCCATCCTGCCCTGACCTGAGAGTACTTGGAGTCTCACCTGAGGGGTTTTGGGTGGTTGTTTTGTTGTTGTTGTTTTAAGATTTTATTTATTTATTTTACAGAGAGAGAAATAGATCAGGAACACAAGCAGAGGGAGTGGGAGAAGAAGAAGCAGGTTTCCCACCAAGAAGGAAGCCCGATGAGGGGCTCAATCCCAAGACCCTAGGATCATATCCTGAGACAAAGGCAGATGCTTAACGACTGAGCCACCCAGGTTCTCCTCACCTGAGTTCTTGAGAATATCACTTATGACAACAAAAAGACCTGGCTTCAAATCCTTAATTTGCCTCTTATTTGTGGGGTAACTTTTTATGAAATATTCAATTCCTCTAAACCTCAATTTCCTCCTCTATAGAATGGGGATGATAATAAATCTTACCTCTGGGTGGTTTTAAATGGATTCAGTTTGGTGGTTTATGTAAAGCATTGGCACATAGAACAAGCTCGGTGAGCTAGAAGTGATGACCAAGAGCATGGACACACCTTATGGTTTTCCTTTGCTGTTAGAACTCTCTCTCCCAGCCCCCAGCCATAGGATTGGTTGTTTTATATTAGAAATAGGTTTTAAATGACCAAAAAGCTCTGCTCCCTGCAGGATCACCTCCCATGTCATGCTTTTTCCCTTTAGTTCTCTGGTTTCTGTCCAGTCCTGCAGGACTGCCTAGACTCTCCGGTGCCACCTTCCCTGGTTAGGGTCATTCAGCTCCTCCTGGCCCCAGTTCTAACAAAGAGGAACCACTGGCCTGTGTCATTTAGTTCAATCACTGACAGAAATCCTATTATCCTAGTGCCACTTTCCATTGTGGTGTTTAGACACAGGCACACAGTCTTGCACTCATGATTAACATGGGGGTTGAGCAATCACATTCACTCACCAATGGGGAGTTCAGGTGAAGATATAAACCTTTCTATGCATGATGCCTGCACTCAGGGCCAGAGTCCAGACATGTTTGTTTTTGTTTTTGTTTTCATTTCTCTCTGGCAAGCACTGTCTTCAAAGGAAACTTTGGCATAGGAACTACTCCTGGCAACACAGCTGGTTACCCTGTATTCTGCATCAGGTGTATAAAATGAAGATACCTTTCTAAGAGTAAACTCTTAGAGTTTTTTTTAAGATTTTTTTTTAAGATTTTATTTATTTATCTGACAGGGAAAGAGAGAGCACAAGCAGGGGGAGAGGCAGAGGGAGAAGGAGAAGCAACCTCTCAGCTGAGCAGGCAGCTGATAGCAGGGCTCCACCCCAGGACTCTGAGGTCATGACCTGAGCCTAAGGCAGGTGCTTAACCCGCTGAACCACCCAGGTGCCACCAGGCTCAGTGGGAAGTCAAAGGTCAAAGGCAGAAGGAAGATCCAAGGTGGGAAGGCCCACAGGAAAACAAAAGCTGGGAGTCAGAGTGCAAAATCCATGGTTTCTAAGGGCAAGAATGGTGCTGCTTCTCCAGGCAAAAAGAAGGAAAACCATGTCCCTAAAGAGGTTGCCCATGTGGCCAAGGAGCCCAAAGACATGGCTGCTGCTCCTCCTTGTGGTGGTGGGTCTAAGATAGTGCCTTAACCCCTGGCCAGGAAGACAGAGGCCCCCAAGGGCCCAAGGAGGCCAAGCATGCCCACCAAGACCTCATTGTCCACCTTCTGTAGGAAGGTGGAGGCTGTAAGCTAGAGCTGGGGTGGACACACGGAGATCTTGCCCAAGTTTTTATTCCCCAACAAACTGTCACTCTGTTTATTTCATTGTAACCTATTTAAGACCGGTACTTTAAGACAGGTACTATAAGCACCTCCCAAATTACAGAGTGGTGACCAAGGCCACCAGAATGTTATGACCCTGTGTACCTTTCTCTGTCTTCTTTTCCAAGGCCTGCCTTTGCAGATATAATATTAACTTGTACACATGAAATACCAGAGATAACATGCAGAAAAGGAGATATTTTCCAATGATGCCTTAACATCCTACAAAAATTCAGATCTATGCATTTTCATGCTTCTATATACATTCCAGAGGTACCCTATTAATAAGACTCTCAGTGCATTCAGAGAAGAGTCCATAATCTATCTCTAACAATGTGATTAATAATAATAAAGTGGTATCAGGAGAGAAAATTCCGTAATTTCTGGAAGGGTTCAAACACAGCTATCTGCAGGACTTAGAAATGTGTTTTTACAAGAGGTCTGATAAGATAGAGTCAAGGGTTTGCTCTCTTTCAGTACATAAATTTCATATCATGTATACATACCAAAGATAAAAATATTAGAAACTGGGAGTTCTGAAGTCTCCAGATCTTTGGTAGTTTGCTCCAACAATAAATTACACTGGCTTCGATTTAAGGTGTGATTAGGTGGAGATTTGACTCTATACTCCTTACCACCTGAGTGGCTTTGAGTAAGCCCTTATTCTCCCTAATTCTCAAATTTCCTATGTGTAAAAACGGGGAGCACCTACATAACATGTCTCAGTGCGATAACATCAGTAATAGTCTTAAAACAAGGCCCAGCATATAGTACCTACTATAGCCATGGTCACCTAATCACAGTCATTAACTTAACTAGAGTTATTATGCTTCATATTTACAATATGCCCTTATACTATTTATTTGTTTTCTGTTTTCTAGAACTGGTGTATATATGCACAAATTCCTGGTTTAACCAGATAAGAATTTGTTGTGGTTTTTTTGTTTTGTTTTGTTTTGTTGTATAACATAATTCTAAAATATTTGAGGTGTTTTTCTGCTTTAGTAGGTTCAGTGTATAGCTAATTTGTCTTTTATCATTGATTTTTCTCACAAGACTCTAGGGACATTTATTTGGGCTTCATTTTTCATTGTTATGCACTGGAAAAGGAGATCACGGATACAGAAGATTAAGTTTGAATATCTTCCAATCTAATACAAAATTATTGAATTTTACTTTTCTAGTTAAAACCTCAAAATGGATTTGTTCTCATTTGAACTAATTCAGCAGGTATTTGAGGAATTCTTCATATGTCTTAAGGCTTTAATGGTACAATAATTGGTAAGAACAATAATAAATATTATACCTAATATCTGCCTGGGTGAATTCTGACTTTGGGTTGATAGTTTTCCCCTTAATTAACAAGGAAAGTGTACATTCACAACAAACCATTGAGTTGGGAAGGAAAAAATATCTCATCCCTTTACAGCAAGTTAGTCTCCCTGAGGAAATAAGAATTCCCACAGATGATCCTATAGGCCAAGGGAAATGGTTGGTTGTAGAAGGGATCCTCAACCTTGTGCATCAGAATCACCTGGAGAGCTTGTTAAGAAACATATTTCTGGACCTTCCCTCCAGATTTCTAATTCTGAAGGCTAGGGTGAGACATTGTAATGCTGGCCTAGTGATCACATTTTGAGAATATCAAGGTTCTCTGAAGAGATGAAATGTTCTCAGCCCTTCAACGTGTATCTTTCACAAGTACTATCCCTTATCAACCACATGAGTTCCGTTTCAATCATAATTTTTTTTTACTTTTCCTCCTAAGTCTGAGCATTCCCCAGGACTCATACTTTATATCCTTTTATTTTCCCTCCCAATTGCAGGGCACCCTCCATTCTTCCTGGTTTATTCTATGCAATTGACACTGAAGTATCTACTTCTCATTCCCTTATCTCCCTTGAGATCTAGGTCCAGAATGCCGCATGTTCTTATTCAACAAGAATTTGTGGAACAAATGGATCAATAAACGAATAAATAGATGGATGAATGCATATGCAATGCCTCACGAGCTAACTGAAGAACCAGAATGCTTCAACTTGAATTTCTCTTGACTCTAAATCCCTGTCATTAATCCAAATTAACTGTAGAAAGATATACTTTATAATTCTCTGTGATATGTAATGGAAATAAGGGTAAGGGAAAAGAGGCAGGCAGGAGTGAAGCTGAGCTGCACTTTCCGTAATTGTATAGACGATTTGGGAAACAAGCAGCCTGTGACATTGAAAAATTGTCACAATAGGATATGGGTGAGCTGTGATTTGTCTCTCTGCCTTTTCCTAACAATTACCTTGACTCCCAATAGCAGCTACAGTTATATGAACCACTTACCATAAAACATGCTTTTTCTACATTCTGCTTCTTCCTGGAGGAATTACAGAGCTTAGTGTCTTTGTAAAAAATTTAAAAGATGTGGGTCTGATGGTTCGTATCACACACCCATTAAGTCTGCCTCTTTAAATCTCTCCTTTTTGCCTCAGAGTTACATTAACTTATCCGACCTCAGTCATAATAGTTCTTAGGGACCCTGATTGCTTTGATATTCCAAAGAACATTACTAGGTTTACTATACTGATGATGCAGTGCAATTATGAACCAAGTGAGTAGTAACTGATATGTATGTTAGGTTTCCTACAAGACACATGTGTCTCAGGGAGTGGGAGAAAAACAGAAATACTCAGAGTACTGCCTTATCAGGGAAATTTTTAGAGGTTTCATGGTCTTACATCATCCTATGCTATTGTTCTAAGGTAAAGGATGGGACACTATTCCACTTTCAGATAAACCCCACACTCTGGGTTATAAGATCTACCTTCTTAAGCAGCCTCCAAAGCCCAGATGGCACCAAAAAGTGTCAGGACATTAGAACTCCATGGAGTAAAACTTAACCAATGAAAAATGGGGAATCAGAAGGAGCTGAGCAGGTAAATTCTTCCTCTTTTCTCTCTAATGTGACCTCTCAGAGATGTGATTTCTCTTTGTAGCACTGCCAAAGAAGATATATATGTTAAATTAAAAGGCCAACTGAGAACCCTACTAGTCTCTTACTCAGAATTCATCACGAGGAAGTAGCCAGTGCTATAATGCTTCGCAATTTAATGCACGGTGTCTCCCCTGACCTCAATTTCCTTTTCACCAGCACCACCCATCGTCCTGAACTGACATCTTCTAAATAAATTGTTAGCACTTTAATATTTGCTCACTTTTTATATTTTAGAGGATCGGGCTGACAATATTAATCATGTAGGGTGTATTCCAGAAATATAAGGATGGTTTGACATCAGCACATTTATCAAACTTACCACATTAATGAATAAAAAAGAAAAATCACATGATTATCTCAAGAAAATAATTTTATGAAGTTCAATACCCATATATGTTTTTTTTTTTGAGATTTCTAGAAAATGCTAATTCCTTAACTTGGTAGATAATTATATATAAAATCTAGAGCGAACATCACATTTAGAAGAGAAATAATGCAGATCCCTTAAAATCAGGAAAAAGGTAATGATTCTCACTATGTGGACTATCATTGCTAGCATTTAGCATAGTACAAAAGGTTGGGATCATAAAACCAGGATCATAAAACCACTTGGATGGTTCAGTTGATTGAACATCTGGCTCTTGGTTTTGACTGAGGTCATGACCTCATGGTCGTGAGACTGACCCTGTATTGGGCTCCACAGTCAGAGGACCCTGTGTCCGCTCAAGTTTCTCTCTTTCTCCCTCTCTCCCTCCCCTAGCTTGTACTTTCTTTCTCTCTCTTTAAAATAAAAATAAATATATCTTTAAAAATGAAATATCATAAAACAAAAAACAAAGAAGGAAAGACAGAGACAACAAGAGAAATTAGAGTGCAGGAAAGAGACAAAAATTATTTGTCATTATTTATCAATGATATAATTATTTGCAGAGAAGAATTAGACATACTATCAGACATAACATAATTGTTCTCCAAGTTTGTCAATGCAGACTTAACTCATAAACATAGTGTTCTCTGCTGTAATAACTATCATAGCAAAAATATATACATAAATAGTAATTGAGTTAATGCATGAGATCATTACAACAAATATGAATAAATGGAGTACTATACCATGTTAAAGGATGAGACGACAATCTTTTAAAGTTCTCAGTCTACTCCTCAATCAAATTATAACTCAAATGGGATTGTAATTAATATTCTACCTGGATAGTGTGAGAAATTTGAAATTTTTATTCTAAAACTCATATGGAAAAATATAAGGTCTAAAAATAGCAAAAGAAAACCAATGCTGATACATTTTAAGCCATATTATAAAGTTATAATAACAGAAACCAAATGCTATTTATCTAAGAACAGGCAAAAAGAACAATAGAAGAGATAAAAAATCCAGAAATTGGATTTAGAAATGGGATATGATAATGTTGACATCACAGATCCATAGATAATAGGCAGATTATTTAGTAGATGGGTATAGAAAACTGCCTCACAGAACATAATATATGTAAAAATATCTAAATATAAAAGTGAAATTATGAAATTAACAGAAAAAATATTGGATATAAGAATGAGAAATGTCTTCATAACAAGAACAAAACTGGAAGGTAAAATTTTATGTTTCTACTAACATCACGACTATAGACAAAATTAATAGAAATATGCAGACTGGAAGAAGATATTTCCAGTTTCTAAAACTGACAAAAATGTATTATCTATAACTATACTGTCTAATACATAGTTACTAATCACATATGGCTAAAAATTTGGATTTAAATCAATTAAATAGCATTATATTCCCTTAGTTGCATTAAACACATCTTAAGTGCTTCCTAGCCACATGAGGCTAGTAGCTACTGTATTCGACAGTGCAAAGATAGAACATTTCCATTATCATAGAAATTCTGTTGAACAGGCTAATCTAGACCAAAAACTCTTGCAAATCAGTAAGAAGCTGGGAACTCAAACAAGAAGTTCATAGATGGAGGGCGCCTGGGTGGCTCAGTGGGTTGGGTCTCTGCCTTCAGCTCAGGTCATGATCTCAGTTCTGGGATCGAGTCTCGCATCGGACTCTCTGCTCGGCAGGGAGCCTGCTTCCTCCTCTCTCTCTCTCTGCTTGCCTCTCTTCTGCCTACTTGTGATCTCTCTCTGTCAAATAAATAAATAAAATTTTAAAAAAAAAAAAAAAAAGAAGTTCATAGATGGAGAATTCTACCTAGCTAGCAAGATTTGAATATATGCTCAATCTCATAGATGTTACTCATCACTACTCATTAGACACTACTCATAGATGTTGCTTACCCTCCACTCCATAAATATATAGAATATTACAGAGGTGGGCCTCTCTCTGGAACAGTGGCCATGTTAGGCAAGACCTAAGATGTGGGGCATTAAGAGCCCAAGGGGTTGTGTACTTTCTAGTTCTACACTTGTGAGTGTTGCCAAATGAACTTCATATTATATCTGCACTGCATGGTATTGTGTGTGTATGTGACTCCTTATAATGAACTAGGTCTGTATGGAGATTTTTGAAAAGATATTTGTTTATTTTCAGGTGGTGGAAGAAGTATTAGTGCCTATTATAAGGGAATAAGGACGATAAGGTAGATCTATATTATTTTTGCTGCAATCGGAAGCAAAAAACTATCATTACTGTCCATCCATAAGTCTTAAAAATAGTATTAAATCAAAAAAGAAAGTAAAACAAGTACATAGCTTATAACATTTATGTACATTAAACCTATATATATATAACACTGTATATTTTATAAGGATACATGCATATTAAAAAATGTATATCAAACCATTTGGAGTAGGTAGAGTAGGAAAACCAGAGTATGGTGTGGAAATGAAAAGAAAAGTAAATTTCAAAAAAGAGAACTTTACACAGACCTACGATTATAATGATGCGATACCATGAAGAGTATGAAAGACGCAACTAACTAGTTATCCATAAAATATGGGCATAGAAATAATTATTTTTATAATGACTTAATAATAATTAGGAAAGAAGTCAAGTGGGTGATATAAGAGTTAATCAAAGAAGATTCTGAGATTCTAATCTTGTGAGTTTTAAAGTGACTGGGAAAAGAGTGGTACTCTTTACAATGATAGATAAATTGGTGTGCTGAGATGATTTGAGTGAAAAAGGTCATTTTGTTTTATACATACTGCATTTAGGGTACTGGTACAACACCCTGAGGGAAATAAAAACACATATATATTTTTAAAAGTATACTTTTAAAACTATGCAAGTGGAGAATCTCATAAGCTCTAGATTGTTGACTTTGTTGCTCTGTTGATAAAGATGACTATAAAAAGAGAATGAACTAAAATAAAATTAATTCTAGACAAAAAGCAAAAGTAGGAGTATAGATGAAAAAGAAGCTAAGGGGGACCTGGGTGGCTCAGTGGGTTAAGTGTCTGCCTTCAGCTCAGGTCATAATCTCAGGGTCCTGGGGTGGAACCCCACATGAAGGCCCTCAGCTCAGTGGGGAACCTGCTTCTCCCTCTCCTTCCACTGCTCCCCCTGCTTGTGCTCGCTTGCTCTCTCTGTCAAATAAATAAATAAATAAATAAAATATTAAAAGCAAAGAAAAAAGAAAAGGAAGCTGAATGGGATACTCAGTAGTTAAAGGATATTAAAACAGTAATATAAAGTTATATAGCTTCCAAAGTAATCATATATACATTATGTGTATCATATATATATGCTATATGTATAAAAATATATATATATATGTGTGTGTTTATATATATACATATAACATGTCTTCTCACTTCCATGTGATGAAGCCAAACAACCTTCTAAATATCATGGTTCCTATGCAACAATGTTTTCTAAGAAAATTGTTTCTTAAAGTCTCTAGGATGATGGATCTTTTAGCCTATGATATAGGGTTGTCCCTTTCCTCCTCACATTTAAGGAGAAATACAATGCTAGACTTTGGCTATGTACACCCTCTTCCAAGATCTACAACATTAAGACAGGGCTATAGACATTATTTAATCCCATTTCCCAATATCCAGCATGCATTTATCTTGCCAGCTTAAGATAGGATCTTCTTCTACCACATTCCTGGTTTGCTAATACTAAATCAGAGCCACCACTGCCAATCTGCACTGCTACTGGGATTCTTGCTTTTACATCCTCTTTCTGAAGAATTCTATTTATGCACGATTGCTTTCAGGATCTAATGTGCCATTAAAAGTCTCTTGTTCTGTTTTTCTGAATAAATTTAGACAAAGGGCAACAATGTGTGTTGGCAACATCAAAAGCAGAATTCAGATTTTTAAGGATAGTCATCAAGTACTTTGTCATAATTTTAGATCCATAGTCAAGATATGGATATATGGATAGGGGGATGATCAAAGTATTTTCTACCTTTTTCCAGGCCAACAAGTATACTCTTTTTCTGTCCCCCAAAATCGAGTGAATGTTGTTATTTATATTCAGCAAACCAATTTTAACAGCCTTGAACTTGCAGGACGTTCTTGAATTCTTTCATTCCTAGGACTTTAAGATTTGAGATATGTTAGTCAGCTTTTTAAAAAAAAATACACATTTTATGCATCTAGACATCTACAGAAAATTGAGATAATCAACTAGAATCTAGTGTTAGAAAATGTCCTCTATCTCAGTAGAGATGGCAATTTTGGAATGATTAGCAGAGAGAGAGAGAGAGAGTACTTTCAGTATTGTGGTACACAGAATTCTTTTTTTTTTTTTTAAGATTTTATTTATTTATTTGACAGACTGAGATCACAAGTAGGTGGAGAGGCAGGCAGAGAGAGAGAGGAGGAAGCAGGCTCCCTGCTAAGCAGAGAGCCAGATGTGGGGCTCGATCCCAGGACCCTGGGATCATGACCTGAGCCAAAGGCAGAGGCTTTAACCCACTGAGCCACCCAGGCGCCCCTGGTACACAGAATTCTAAGATTATCCCCTTGATTATCCTAGGTGGGCCTGTCTTAATCAGTTGAGCCCCCTTTTAAAAGCCTATGGATTAGAGACTCTCTAGTCTTCCTTCTGGCTCCAAATTACCATGAGTCCTGTAGCCCCAAGAAAAGGAATTCTGTCAACAACCCAAGACAGAATGGACCTGGAAGAGAATGCCATGTGTCAGATGAGAACATAGCCCTCGCTGACAATTTGATCTTAACTTTGTGAGACCCTAGGCAGGTGACCATCTGTGCTGTGCCCAGAATCTTGACTTAGGAAAACCATGATAATAAATGTGGGTTGTTTTAAGCTGCTAAGTTTGTGGTAATTTATTACACAGCACTAAAAAACTAAGACAAGCATCATGGGTGGGTCACCTGCCTGAGGGGGCCAGTGGGTAGAAAGACAGGAACAGAAGACTACACCTCAGAAAATACTTACAGTTAAAAGAGGAAACATACTCATCACAGTTGGTGTCATCTTTGCAAAAGAAGATCAAGGACAAAGTCATAGAATTTAAGGAGGAAAGAGACCAAAGGAAGAAGGGCAGTAAAGATCAAAATGCTGCAGATATCAAGATGAATGCAGACTAGAACTGACAAGGGCATTGCAAGGTCATTGATACTGCACAGAGTCCAAAGTCTTTAGTTACCAATTTCTAGTCGAAAAGAATCATGCCATCTGAAACTCTCCGTTTGAACAGCAACAGTGGCTTGGAGTACAGAATAACACTCAAACTCACAAGACAAAAGGCTATGACCCAAGCCAACTTACTTTGTTTTAGGAAAGCACCCATGTCAGACCATAATACACGAAGTATGAGCAACTCAACATGACTCAAAAGTACAATTTCCAACATCTAAAAACCACCCCCACAAGCAGGACATGGGGATGAGAGTAAAGGCTAAATAGCTGTGGATTGCCTTATTCTAGGAAGATGTAAATTCTTGGGTCGTTATAGCTTTTCTACGATGCTAGTCGTATACTTTCCTCAAAGGAATCCTATACCACATAGTCTGTAGGGCAGCTGGATATCAACAATACCAGGTGCTGATTACTTACTAAACCATGCTGACAATGAGGTAAAGGTGTTGGTCCATTGCATAATAACCTTGATCATGTTCTCATTTATTTTAAATCTGTTATATTCCTGTGAAATCTTCGAGTTAATGTTGCAGGAAAGATATGATTGAGGGAAAATCCTCAGCCTGGAGGAAATTTCACATACCAGCTTTTCTTTCTGCCATTCCAGAAAGAGGAGACACTCATTGTCATAACTTAGTGCCTGAATGCTTTCTCTAGAATCTGTACTCTACCCATATCCCAGTACACTTCCCATTGTTGTTTATACTCACCAGCCTCATGTTCCATTTCTCTGACTTCCCCTTATCACCATAGTTTCAGCTGGGTAGCTACTCTGATCTGCAAAGCCTATGTTTATTTCCAGGACCTTCTCTTGAATTGTACGATCTCATATATCCTGCACTTAGACTAGTCAGTGTCTTCAGTTCAGTGCTGCACCCACCTATTTATTCTGTATCAGTCTTCAGCCTCAAGAGGATAGTCAAGAGGGTAAAACTAATAGAAACCCTGATGTATAGCCACATTGGAAACATTGCCCTATATAAGGAAATTATATTACTAGAGATAAAAATGCCAACTTTGAAAAACAACTCAGTACTGTAAGTGCTCAAATTTTTTATTAAAAAGCTACATGATTATTTTAATTTGATACCATTTTACAGCCAGGAATTATAAGTGACACCCTTGTGGGAGATGGTTCCGGTAGGTGGCAAAATAAGACAACCTACTAACACATTCTAGAGGGTAGGTTTTTGGTTAATCCAAAAAACTAAGATATGAAGTCATTGATCTTCTCTGGTCATTTTTCTTTCACTATACACAACTTCACACACTTATATGTACATACTATATGCACATTCCCCTATGCTCCAACACACATACACACAATATTTCACTTGTCTATCCTACAAGTAACCTGTCATGATCTCACCCTCCACATGGTACCTTCCTCCAAAATAATAACAAGAGCAAAACAGACATTTCTCAAGTCAGCCCATTATGAGATAGGAAGATTCTGGGTCTAGGGCATAAACCAGACTCATCCCAGACTAAAACACAGCTCTTCTCTAAGATAAATCAAAAAGCTATAGCATTGCCTCAACCAGCAGAAAAGTCAAACAAAGGGCTGTGCCCATCTCAGTTTTTCTGCCTTAAAGATATGTTCCCAGTCTAGTAAGAATTTGCCAAACTGTGTGTGAAGAGCTTTGTTTACAAAATGTAGTATTCAGGATACCGTTTATCATGAACCTATTTTGATCCACCATCACCCTGCTCCATCTTTTTTCTTTCTACAATAACTCCCAGCCTCATGTTTTGGATATTTTGGTCTTGATCTTAGAGACTGTCATCACAAGTGAGGGGTTCTCTGACCTAGAATTAATCAATTCTGTCGCTGTCAGTGGATTATTCCCTAACCTGGCTTCTCTGTCTGGCTCTGAGAATCTCTCCTATACTCTTCCATTGAGGTTACAGTATACATGACTTGAAATTCTGAAATTTACATTTTTCCTCTATACCCCAAGTTCAGCATTACAGCTTGGACCTTTGACATATGGTGAACTTGAAGCGATTTTCATAACAAGGTTAAGAACACAAAAAGTGAGCTAAGAAGGGTTGTTGGACGCTAAGGGGATCGGAGGAAGTGGGTATGGGTCACCTACTCCAGAAGAATGGCATGAAATGGAAGTTAAAGATTAGGGTCACACTCACAGCGTTAAATGAGCATTATTTGTAATAATAGTAGCTTCCATTTATGAGTGGTTACTTTAGTCCAATCATTCTTTGAGCATATATCACTGAAACATAGCACTTTGGAATAGATTTTATTAATTACATTTTACACACAAGGAAACTTGTGGTAAAAACTGTTAATTTGTCTTAAATCTTTCAGCTAAAAAGTATCAGAGCCAATATTTGAGCTCAGGCCTATGTCTTTTGAGAGCCCATAAAATTGGCAATGAATACAACTAAATTTTAATTAAGTAAAATTTAGGAAAACAGCTAATATGGTTAATATATTTGGTTTGCTGTCTTTAGAGATATTCTTGAAAGATTATTCCTTCTCTCAATCCTCCATTCAGCATATAATAAAACTGAAGTCAATTGACTAGGTTTCTTCCATCCTTGAGTTACAATCTAAGACAATAATCATGACTACTAATGGGACCCAGCTTCTAGGAAATGGTAGTGGAATTGAAAATGAACCTCAAAAATTTCTTATACTTAAGAAATATGGAAAGTGGGCCAGAGGATCAAAAAAGGAAGATTAATGTACCAAAGTAGAATTTCCCCAAGTGTATTGTTGTGTCAGTGAGTTTTCACATGCACATATATACTCACAGCAGTATATACTATATTCCCCATGGATATAATGAGTTTTTATAATTCTGTGAAATTATGTAGTACAGAAAATTGTTTTAAATATACAGTGGCCTAAAAATGGTCACAAATGGTGGTTTCATCAAGAGCAGGACCCTGAGTCTTGGCAGATCTTATAACTTGCTTTTGCTAATAAGATACAGTAGAAATAAATGATTTTGTGCAACATTTGAGTCAGAACCCACAAGATCTTTAGCTTTCCCTCTTGGGCACTTTTTCCACCAGAAGCTGGGGTCCCCTTAAGGGTAAGAGATGGTGTGGAGAGAGTCTCAGCTGCTAGGCAGCACCAACCACCAAACATGTGAATGAAATCATCCAGTCTCAGTCAGGCTACAGATGACATTATCACATTAGTGATAATAGACAAGACCAGCAGAAGAACTGTTTGGCTGGCCCAGCCCTAACTATTGGCTCATTTGTATTGTGAGCAAATATAAATCTGTTGTTTAATGCCACTAAATTTGGGGGGATTTTGTTACACAACATTAGATAAGTCATGCAACTAAGTTTCAATCCTCACTTTCCAAACTGATTTGACCTTGAAATGTTTATTTCATTAAACACCTAATTAACATGTTCAGGAACATACTTTTGGGAATAGTATCTGGAAATTTTCATCCTTATGTCACTTAAACTTAATTAGCATCTTAAGGAATACTATTTAGGAAAGAAGAAGTTGGTTGGCTCCTTATTGAAGAAATCCTTCTCAGGAAATTGTCTTGTGATTCTGTTATACTTGAACATAAGCCTAGTACCTAGAAGAACTATGTTAAAAGTGTTTCTGTTTCCAGTGGAGAATCAAATATGGTCCTCACCAACAATAACTTCATAAGTCTATCCATTCTTCCCTTTTGTAGGTAAAATCTCCAGATCTTCAAGGAAATATGATCTTTCACTATTATAATTGGGGAGTTACATTTACCACTCCTTGGAAATACATCTTGAACTAAGTTTTGCTTTCCTGTCTTTCATAAATGTTCTCAAACCTCAATCCTGTTTTATCTGCAAGAATTTTAAGTGTCTCATCACTGAAATTAGATAAATATTGCAAGTAAATCACTAAAAGCTACAGGCAGCTATTAATGAGGCACTTCAATAATCAACTCTCCTGAATTCTTTTAGGACTCTTCCCAGGACTACTTCCTATTTCATTAAGACACTTTCTTCTACACACTGACATTCCCTGTGCTCCAGTTTCTTAGTCATTTTCCTTCACATCAAGAGCGAGGATATGTATCTCCTGGTCTCCCTCTTTTTGCCTTTCCTCTACTTATTTATTTGTTTGTTTGTTTGTTTTATTTTTTACCAATAGGATAGAATGTTTCCAAGATAGGAGGATTTCCTTTCCTAAGCAGTGATTTTGCATCTTTGTTCAAATCTAAAGTCTAAGCTATTTCAAAATCTTGCTCAAAAGCTTTACTTTAATCTTTTTCCAAACATAAGGTTACTATTTATTGTGACTTTAACATGCTAACATTGCTGCGGTATGATTGACTATAGATATCAGCAAGTTATGTGTCCATCCAAATCAAATGTAAATCATTTGATTTGATGGGGGTACTGACAAAACCTCATACTCCAAAATGTCAACCCCACCACATGTAATTTCCATCATTATATACTCATTCATTCAAAACACGGATTGTGTGTACTTTAAGGGAACATAAAAATTCACTAGGATTAATTAACAAGGATTATTAACAAGGATTAATTAACAAGGAAATTAACAAGGATTAATCCTTGTCAGCAACCACCTGGATTAATAGTTGAGGATATGTTTCCAAAAAAAATAAATAGTTGAGGATATTTTTCATGGTCCTGTGAGAGCACAGGTTTATAGAAGTAAGAAATGAAGAGAAGTTTACAGAACAGGGAAAATCCCATACCTCATGCCCAGGGAAATTTTTAAACAGTTCTCTTCCTCTTCACCTCACCTCAGCACTTCATTCACAAATAACTTAAAAAACTGAACTAGTTTACCCCTAAAATATGAATGCTTATAGGATTGTCTCCCCGTATCTCTAAGACAACACACTAAATGATCTCATGGTATACTGGTAAATTAGTTCTGATAGGAGCCTTTGATGATGCCCCAATAAGGAACTCTGTGGCCAAAATCACATTTCTCTACACATATTTTCTTTCCATCGCTACAAAGCTTACACTGTAAATATCCCATGATCTTTATACTCACAATTATAAAAAAAAAAATTCACTATGTTGGACAGCATGAGAATCTGGAAGAGACTTGAGGGATATTAACTAGTACTTTGAAAAATATTTTCAACTGTAGTTTGTTGTTTGGGGAAAATTAGAATAAAGCTTGGTACTAAACTTCTAAATAAGCTTAGGATTTGGATTTCATGCTAAAGACGGAACTTGTCATCCCAGTCCTGAAGACTGTGAATAAAAACATCACCACAATTGGAAGCAAAGCCTTTGTCAGATTATAAATAAGGGAATAAAAGGGAAATACAATTTCTTCTTCAAAACATTGGAGCTTTTCTGTAGTTGATTAAAGCAGTTAAAACAATATAAGAATGATATTCGCTGTGGATTTTTCATAGATAGATTTTTATGAAGTTGAGGAATGTCCCCTCTATCCCTATACTTTGAAGCCTGTTAATCAGGAACAGATGCTGTATTTTGTCAAATGCTTTTTCTGCATCAATTGAGGAGACCATGTGGTTTTTCTCTCTTTTCTTATTGATTTGTTCTATTGCATTGATTGATTTGTGAATGTTGAACCACTCTTGCATCCCAGGGATAAATTCCACCTGGTCATGGTAGATAATCTTTTTAAGGTACTCTTGGATCCTATTAGCTAGGACCTTGTTGAGAATCTTGATATCCATATTCATCAGGGATATGAAGTTCTCCTTTTTGATGGGTCTTTGCCTGGTTTGGGGATCAAGGGAATGCTGGCTTCATAGAAAGAGTCTGGAAGTTTTCCTTCTGTTTCTATTTTTCGAAACAGCTTCAGGGGAATAGGTATTATTTCTTCTTTGAATGTTTGGTAGAATTCCCCCGGGGAATTCATCAGGTCCTAGAAGCATCAGAAACTGTGAACTCTGAGGAACAAACTGAGGGTTTTGGAGGGGAGGGAGTGGCAGATGGGTGAGCCTGGTGGTGGGAATTAAGGAGGGCATATGCTGCATGGAGCACTGGGTGTAGTGCATAAACAATGAATCTTGGAACACTGAAAAAATAAAATAAAATAAAATTTAATTAATTAATTAATTAAAACAATATAAGAAAAGGTTGTAAAATGCCCTGACAGAAGTGCTAAGTGTTCAGTAGTGGCCTGAATTAGCAAGTGGTTCAAAGAGTTTATTGGGACACTTCTAAAGATACACTGAAATTTTGTTTCCTAGAATTCTCTATTCTCTTTCCTCTATCTGAATGCTGTTTGTCTTTCAAAGTTCAGTTTGAGCTCCATTGTCAGAATGAAGACTTCTCTGAATACTCCAGCCCTGCCTGATGCCCCGTCCCTTCAGCTTATACATTACTCTTATTAAATACCATTTTCACGATTTCCACTATGAATTGTTTCATAACTGTGGGTCTTATCTCCACGAATGAAAACTCCTTTTGGACAAGAACTGGATGTTGTATGTGTGAATGTATATTGAATTCTATCTACCAGATACATTGTGTTGTGAAGTGTGCCCTGACCAAGGCATCAAATTGACCAAATAATAACAATAATAATAGTAGTAGTAATAAAAGAAGGAGAGAAAGAAAAAAGGACATCATTGACAGATCAAATATTTGACTTTGGACCAGCCACTTACACTCTCAGCTTCAGTGCCTTTCTCCATAAATAGGAACAGAAGACCTGCTCTCTGCCCTCTTTAACATGTTGTGAGGACTAAATAAGACCTATTGCCTTTGATTTTGGTGCCAAAGCCATGATGAAATTGCTTACTGAATTATAAATAAATCTATGATGTGAGGCTTTGCTAGCATGTTAAGTCCCAGAATTTAATGCCTGAAGTCACAATGGATGAATCTTATTGTTCCATGGACCTATACAGTATGTATGAAGTATGCATTCATATTGAACAGGTTATACTGACCAATTAACAAATATATACAAGAACTTTAGGGGTACCTGGGTGGCTCAGTCAGTTAAGCGACTGACTTTTGATTTCAGCTCAGGTCATGATCTCAGGGTCCCAAGATAGAGTCCCAGCTGGGCTCCACACTCAGCAGGGAGTCTGCTTGAGATTCTCTTCTCTCCTTGTCCCTCTGCCCATCCCCCCACCTCTCTCTCTAAAATAAATAAATAAAATCTTTTAAAAAAAATACACACAAACATATATACATTGGAGTTTTTATTAAGGCACGGTCATTAATGGCCCAACTAGTACAATTAGACATATTACCCTGGGCAAGAGACTTGGACACCATCCTCTGAATAAGCTCCAACCCTCACTCCTTTAAGGAACAGGAAGGCAAACAGAGGCAAACTGGTGCTTATGTTTAAGGAGCTCCATGCCATGAGAGAAGCACTTTCTTTACCAATTCTTCTCTAGAGCCAGACTCACTTTCATCCTTTTGCTCTTTGATCTCTGCCTGCTTATGCTACCTACCAGCTCTGTGACCTTCAGTAATCTATATTGTCTATCAAAAATTCAGTTTCCTATTTCAAAGAATGATATTTAAGAAGCATATCATACCAATATAAAAATTACTTAGCTCATAAGTGAGGGTATCTGTAAGATGGTAATGTTACTTCAAAAAGCATTTGAAGATTGGTTGTATATAGCCATTAAAAATAATGAGGCTAGTTAATAATAATGTATCAATAGTAACTCAGCAATTATAATAGATGTACCATATTAATGTAAAAGTTAATAATTGGGGAAAGTGGGGTGGGGGAAGGCAGAGAATAAAGTCTAAATAAGAATGTAAAGTTAGTTGTAAAACTTGTTAATGTTTTACAGGGTAATAAATTCATAGTTTTGGGGTTATTTATTCTAGCAAAAATTAAATCATTTGCATCTCTATCAGATAAAAATCAACATGTTAACATTTAACTTTCCAGTGTCAGGCCTTTGATCATATAGTAATTAGCAATGCTAAACACAGTTATATTCTCTTAGAAATAAGTAATCTTCAGTGGCCTATTACATACTGTCCCAGTATGATACTAGAAGGATGTACCCATGCCCTCTGCATTGTTTTTAAATTTTTAGATACGTTTTTCTTACTATTGTTATTATTATTCTTTTCCCTCTTAACCGATATATCTCCAACATATTGCAGCTTCAGTCTTGAACTCTGACTCAGCTTTTTACTTTTCTTCGTATTCATGGATGTTCCCCAGCCTAGTGCTGAAATGGCCCTTACCTTGGTTTATGCTCTTGGCATTGGCACCCCAGGAACTCTTCTCAGCTTCCAATTCCTTGTTGGCTCAGTGCCCAGCCTAAAGTGTGACTCAAGGTCCTGGAAAACTGCTAAGTCAATGCCTCAAAAGACAGGTGACATCAAAGCCAAGGATTCAAAGAAATGTAAAGAGCATGATTCTAGTAAATTTACTTCCTGCCCTGCTTTCATAGTCACCTGCGTTTTTTCATGCTCAGTCGAACGATCATGGACCAGGGACTCCGAGTATGAAACAAATGTAGCTGGACCTAAAAACAGTTGGTCAACCAACTTACTCAATGGTAAGTGTATAAGATTCTTAGGAAAAGTCTGGGGAAAGACCAAAATAACATTGGCCACTTAATGAAAGATGAAATCGCCATATAGACTGAAAGCATACTGAACTGTCTGAACAGAGAGAGAAAAGTATCTTCATTCTAGACTCTGTCACACAGTTAACAAGTTAAAGGTATAGCTTTGAGTTTGAACAGAAGTTTGTGTCCCGATTCTAACAATTATTACATACTAAGCTTGGAGAAGTTGCTTCACCTCTCCCAGTCTGTTTTCTCATAAGTAAAATGAGGATCATAGTAGTACCTTCATTAAATATGCTAATGAAGTAAAGGCTTTGAGACATAATAAACACTCAAATCATGTCAACATAGTTCTGGTTAACAAGTTTGACCCTGAAAGGCTTTTCACCCTCTGTGAGCCTCAGACCACTCATCTACTTAACAAAGATAATATTCTGTTGCCTGCCACTCAAGGGTCTTATGTAGGTCAAATGTCACATGTTCCTCATAAGATGTCAGTCTTAAATAAAGATTTGGGGATGTTGTGGTGTCCTTACAGATTTGAACTAGTAACTGAGACTGGCATTTTATATCACATAAACATGAAAATCTTTGGGACAGATTAATGTAAATATTGCATTAACCTTAAAATGAAATAAGATATCAATGGGATTTTTAACAGTCAGCATCCTTTAAAAATGCCATTCTTCCCCTGCTCCATCAATTTCCCTAAAGAGGTTAGATTTGCTCTCTTTTACCTTCAGGAATACATGTGTAGAAGAATTTGAGAGGCAATAGTCCCTTAAAAGCAACTGAGTACTTGGCAGATCTAAAATGTTCCTAGATGTAGTTTCAGAAATCAAAGAAGGTGATATGGCTAAATATCATGGGCAAAAATAAGCCAACTTTTTCCCACAACTGATGGGAGCTACACATGGTAGTAACCTTGGAGGAAAGTGGAGACCAAATAGTTATGGAAGTGCAGAAATTCAAGGAAATGTTGGGCCAGGCTGTAAAAAGAAAATTCATTTAAAAGGACAAAGGATTAAAACAAGAACAACAATAATCTTGATACTCTATAATAATGACTTGAGACCCAAGTGTAATAGGGCTGGTAAGCTTTTTGAAAAATTATCCATGAGGGTTTTGGTTTCTTTCTTTCTTTCTTTCTTTTTTTTTTCCTCTTTTTTTCTTTTTTTCCTCAGACATGTGGCTAATACCGTGATAGCTTATGATACTATAAACATTATTTTCAGGCCATAGGTTGCAGAATCAAACATGGTGTTCATTTGTGGCTTGCTTTGGCATCTCCGCTAGAACCTAGGATTTGCCTTGGGTGAAATCATCAATACACTCCATTCCCTGTCAGCTCACACTCTATTTATCTAATTCCTTTTTACTGTTAAATTTCCTAATGTGACATCCAGACTAATCATTCAGCAACAGATCACCCTGCTATCTATCTTAAATGGAGCAGGGTGCTTCCAGGGCAGATATCCTCAAAGTACACAAATGTTGAATAGCAAAACTCAGACTCACACTGAAAACATTTCAAGGGTCCTTAAGGATAACTGCATTTGACTATATAATCACTCTGTATATTGTTATTCCAGAGGCAATATGAAGAAAAATAAGATGTCCAAGGAGAACAGGAGATCAATTTAACTGATTTGAAAAGAAGCATTTTTTGTTGTTGTTGTTGTTGTTGTTCCCCAAACAGCCCCTTTCTTTCCATCCTTTGCTTATGTGACATTATTTCCAGATCTCTCACAGTCCAAGTCATATATACTCTTGTGGACAATTCCAGGTTGCCCAAGTTTTTCTTAGAGAAGAAAATACTTTGACTGTTATGAAACTGTAACTAACTTATTATGAATTTTATTGTATTAACTATCCAGGAAAAGGCCAGTCAATATCAAATGTAGCTAGGAAACTTAAGATGTTATGAGATCAAGTCCATACATCTTTCACCTTATGATTATCTGATTAACTAAAACCAGACCCTCCATTGTTACGACTTCTGAGAAGAAGAGAAAAAAAAAAAAAAAAAAAACAGAAGTTGGCATTAGAGGGAGATTTAAAGTTTAAAGATCAGAGACCACAGATTTAAAAACAGGATAAGCTGTAATTGGGAAAATTTATCTTAGGTGACCTCTCATTTTTCCTTCTCCTTACTTACTGTGAGAGACTCTTTCCCTTTATATAAACTGATGTTCATAAAAGTTCAAAGTATTATTGGTAATATGTATTTCACCTTCATTCCTTAAAGATATATCTTTTGCATATCTAATTCTGAATTAAGGGTTCTTTCCTTTCAGCATTATAAAAATGTTGTCTGTCTTCTGGCCTCCATGTTATTTGATAAGAAATTCACAGTAATTGGAATTGTTCTTCCCATACAGATAATGTGTCATTTTTGTTTGCCTGCTTTTAAGGTTTTTCTTTTTTCTTTAGTTATGATTTTCAAACACTTAGTATAATATTTGGGGGCATGGTTTTCTTTAATTTTCACCTACTTGGAGTTCACTGAGCTTCTTGAATCTGTAAATTTGTGTCTTTCATCAAGTTTGAAAATTTTTCAGCTATTATTTCATCAAAAAATTTTTTGCACCCATTTCTTTCGACTCTCCCTCTGGGACTCCAATTGCCTGATTTTTAGACCTTTCACTCTTGTTTTATAGGTTTCTGAGTCTGTTCATTTTTATTGTCTTTTTTCTCTGTTTTTCAGGGTACATAATTTATATTGTTCTACAATAGAATTTATTTTTCTAGTTAATTTATTTTTATTTCCATTCTCCACTGAGCTCATCAGTTGATTTTTTAAATTTCTATTATTGTATTTTTCAGTTTTAATATTTCTACTTCATTCTCTTTTGTAGTTTTAATTTATCTTCTGAAAACTATCTTTCTATTCACTTTTAAGTGTGCTTATCTTCACCTTACTGACCATATTTGTAATAGCCACTTGAAAGTTTTTAGGTGGTGATTCTAATATATGGCTCATTTCAGAGTTAACATCTAATAAATGTTTGTACTTTGAAATTGTCACATTTTCCTATTATTTCAGTATGCCAAATGATTTTGGATTACATTTTGATAATTTTAAATATAATGTTATATAGATTCTAAGTCCTGCTAAAATCTCCCGGAGAATGTCATTTTGGTCTTGTTTTTGTTTTTTTGTGTTGTTGTTGTCTTATTTTAGGCTCAAACAGCAAGTTATGCCCATCTTTTACAGGCAATGGTTCTAATTTCAGTTCAGTTTTTAAATCCTTTGTTCTGTTGTCTTGATCTTACCACCTATATACCACTCAGGACCCAATTTGAAACTTGGATGGTAACTTAAATCTGTTTAAGCCTGTGCAATGCTAATTTTGGCCTGTCTTGTGCATATATAGTTAGGTGGTGAGCCCAGGACCTATACAGTTTCATGCACAGAATTAGTTGTTCTCTTTTTTCAAACTTACTGCTTATTAGAATTCTCCCAATACTCTCTGGCCTGCAGAAATCCATCTCCCCAGTTCTTTTGACCAGACAGATGAGTTTCACTCAGAGCTTTAGCCTCCATGCTGCCACTTCAGTGAAGCTTTACTACTGGGTCCTGTCTACTGTGGAAGGTGGGAATAAAAAAAAAAAAGGAGAAAAAAATGAATCATGATCACTTTCCAACTCTTCAGACCATAGCAGTCCCTTTGCCCAGTTCATTTGAACAGAAAAGGATTCCTATCAGTTTTTTGTTTCCATTAAGATCCATGCCTAGGGCTTTCCATTAAGTTCAAGTCCTAAGAGATAATAACATGGGAAACTCACCAAAGACAGGTCACTTCCCCAAGTTTGGGCTCTGCCATACAATCTCCCTGTTATATCTCTTTTTTAGTGTACTCAGGTAGTTGTTTTCCTTTTCAGTAGAATTTTTAGTTGTAATCAGCAAGAGAAGTGCACTAATGGGCTAAATCAGACTTTGTCAGAACTGGAGACCAGTGGCATTCCAAAACCAAATTTTATGATAAACTTCTAATAAATCAATCATCGCTTTGCCTGTGGATTGTTGAGAATTAAATGGAGCTCTTCATCTAAAAACCTTTGTGACTGATCATCAGAGGAGGGGAAGGAGGAGAAAATTCGTTTGTTTCATGGAATTCCAACCATCTGCGTTAATTCATGCCTCACTGAAGATTGGTATCTTCCATCTCAGGAATGGCAATTTGATGAAAGTGGAGAGAAACAGGATGCAATCAGGATCTAAGAGGCATTAACCAGGCTCTAGGGCATTAAGAGGACACTAAATAGAATAGCTATGAATGAGAGATTATATATAATTTTATTCTGGGACCATGAGCCAGGAGGAAGACTCTGGGAATGAGGTTGGGTACAGAACCCAAAGGACTCCAATTTTGATAAGTTAAACAGTGAAGCTTCTGCTTTCTTATGTCAAGAGTTACATGAGTTCTATATATCCATTCAATTACTTTTTTTTTTTTTAACTTGAGTTCTATTCAAGGAATTACTATCCCTGTTGCAATGGTTCTAAACCAGGGGAAATTGTGCTCCCTGGGCACATTTGGCAATGTCTAGACACAACTGGCATAATGGGAGAGGGTCGTGCCATTTACATGTAGTGGGTAGAGACCAGGAATGCAGCTAAATACTCACAATGCACCGGACAGTACTCACAAAAATTTTATCTGTCCCAAAATGTCAATAATGTCCAGACTGAGAAGCCCTTTGTTAGAATGACCAGCATTTAGTGTCTCTCATCTCCACAGACATAACTGGCAGAGAACCAACAAAATAAAATGGGATGTGACTTTCTGGAAAAGACAAAACTATGGAGATAATAAAAAGATCAGTTATTGCCTGACATTGGCGGGGGAGAGATGAATAGGCAGAACACAGAGGATATTTAAGGCAGGGAAAATACTCTGTATGATATTGTAATGATGGCTATATGTCATTATGCATTTGTCCAAATACATAGAATGCACAACACTGAGGGTGAAATCTAAGATAAACTATGGACTTTGAGTGGTTATGATGTATCAACATAGGTTCATCCTTGATAAAAAAATGTACCATTCTGGTGAGTTATGTTGATAATGTGAGAGGTTATGCATGCATGGGAGCAGGAGGTATATGGGAAATCTTTGTAGCTCCCTCTCAATTTTATTGTAAACCTAAAACTGCTCTAAGAAATAAAGTCTTAAAACAAAAATAAAAAAACAAAACATTTAGCCTATAACTTAGAGTAAAGAGCTCAAATAAAAAGAGGTAAGGGCACCATTCCCAGGAATTTGAAGCTGGAAGCCAGCACTTCACAGAGTATATTGGAAAGAAATAAAGTTTCTGCTTTATAGCAATGGCTTATAGCAATGATGGTGGCAAGTAAAGTGAACATTGAACACATGTAAAGGATGATTCTAATTTTCTGCCAGAAACAAAGACGTTGTGATACCAAAAAATGGCATCCTATAACAAATAGGTGTGAAACAAGTACCACATGGGGCAGAAAAATCTGCATAATCTAACAATGCAAGACAAGGACACAAGAACAGCCAGACCAATGTTAATTCTTTATGGGAAGAGAACTAAGAGTACATGCAGAGTTTATTGTACATACATTGTGTGTACATTCCCATAGACTTCCAGCATTAGTACTATGGAAGATGAAAAATAGTTGCAAATTCTTTGACTTTCCTTCCATTAAAAAGCAGGCTGTGTTACCTCCACTCGAAATGTGGATTTCAAGCTTTGTGATTGCTTGACCAGTAGAATACAATTTCTGGGCCCAGGCCTTAAGAGATTGGTAGTTTCTACTTCCTGTATCTTGGAACACACTTTTTGAGAGCCCAGAACAGCCATAAGAAAATTCTAATTTACTCTGAGATGACAGACTGAAAAAACCACATTTAGGTACACTGGTCGACAGTCTCAAATGAGCCCGATCTTCCACTCCTCCTCACCAATGTGGCAGACATGTGAACGAAGCCATCTTGGATCCTTCAGGCCAAACCATCTGTCAGTTGGTACCATGAAGACCTCTGTAGACACTTCATGGAAAGAGTTGCCCAGCAAATGCCCAGCAAAAATCTGTCTAAATTCCTGATCTACAAAATTTTGAGGTATATTAAAATATATGTTGTGTTAAACCAATAGGTTTTGTGGTATATAACAAGAGATAAACAGAGAAATTTTTTTGTTATATTTATAAAATAGCATATTAAGGAACTCCTCTCTAGGCATTGATACAGATTAATATGCAAATTGAGTGGACTCTATCTGACCATGAGGAATCCTTGCACTAAGGAAGAAAACAGCAGGTAAACATTCCACTTTATAGATCGTTTATTTCAATTGAAGTGAGCTATAGATGACAGAATTATAGTGCGGCTTGTTTATACAGAATTATAGCATGGTATTGAGAATAGTTGTAACCTAGGGAAAAGACTGAAAAACAGAATTAAGGTCCCACCAAGTATGGAAACACTGCCAGCTTAAATCAATTTAGAGTTAGAATTCTTTGTCTCCTAGGCAGATGAATTGGGGAAAATATTAATTACAAAGATATTCTTTATTTCTGTGCTTTGTTAACCTGCCATTTCCATCCATAAACTTTGCTAGAGCTTGATTTATCTCTGATTTTGACCAAAAAATGCAAAACAAGCAAACAAAATATGTCTTTTTATACTTCCCAGTGCTTTTGACTTGTTCAAAGAAGGTGTGTTTTTCTTGCTTGTTTGTGCAATGGGGGAATTGATTGTATTCCGAAAGTCGAGAGAGAGAGAGAGAACCGGTGCCAGAGCATGGGCGATGAGGGACTGTGGCAGCCAGAGAGCTATAGCCATGAAGTCACTGAGGCTAACAGTTCTTCCCTGCTTTGCCCTGTCCCTCGCAATAACCCTGTACCTGTAACATATCCTAATTTTATCCATAAAGATGTTTCAGAACAAGTTTATTCTCTCTCCCTCCTATGACGTATTCAGAATTGCATCCTCCTTGAGTTTCCTCACTAGGCAAAGCATTCTCATTCCTTGAATTATTCTTTATGTCCCATAATATTCATGTTATCTCTTTGGTTTCAAAGCGTGAGGCTCAAACTGACCCTGCCGCTGTACAACAGAACAACATTCTCACTCTCCTCTGTCTTGGCCACAAGACATCATTTAATGCCGTGTGAGATGGGCTTTTTATTTAATGTCAAACACACTCTTAACCAGTAATAAATGAAAGTTGCCTTTCACTCTTTGTTATCTTTTTCCCGCATCAGATATACAGAAACCTGAAAAGACATCTGAGAGAGTAAGGACTTTGTTCTGAGGAGTGTTTTGGAGGCCATTGTGGCAGAAAAGGTGCACTGGATCATATTCAATCCTAGACACTCATTTTTGAGAAAAAGATCTAACTGCTTACACAGGAAAGTAGTCCTCTCCACTCCATGATTTTCATGTGAGCCAAAAGATGTAAAAGGAATGAACAAAAATAGAATTAGCATTCATGGCTGTCTTAAGGAGCCATGTCTAGTGACAAGCAAGTTTTTGTTTAATATATGCTTAGTTTTGTAGAAAAAGAAGTGGAAGAGTGAATAAGTCAGCTTTAGTGGAATGTGTTCTTTATAAATTCCAGCAGATCAGCATCCAGACAAAATGAGAACCTCTTGCCTTCGTGGAGGGGGAAGCTGGTAATAAAATGATGTCCTATTTCTCCTGCCAAATTCAGATCTGTTAAGCAGAGGGGGGAAAGAAAATCAGATTTACTCTTTATATATACATGTTATATATAAAGAACATATATTATATTTAATATTATATATTATAACAAGTATATATAAAAGCAGTAAGAAATTCTGTTGCCATTACTTTCCCTCCTAGGCCAACGATGTAATAAACGTTTTTAAATGAAACTCTAAGCTAGTCTGGCTAAGAGGTGGTGATTTGCAATTACTTAAAAGGCCCCAAAGGCTTTTCTAAGCAGCAGGAAAGCACAGTAGACCAGTTCCTTGGTGTACATGTATAAGGTACATTAACTGTTAGAGTCTACTAGCAATACCAAAAAATTGCATATTCTACCATCATAAATGAATATGCTCTTACACTTAGGGATTTACTTGCATAATTGTCTTCATGAAATCTTACTTCAGCTACCAGATATTATGTTCTAAAAACCTGATACTCGAATATTACTAAAAAATTATGATGAAATTGTTTCCCTCTCTCAGGGAAAGGGAAAATATAATAATATAATAAAGTATTATATTTAATATATCATATTAAATATAATATATAAATTATATTATATATTTATATATAAATATATCTAATATATAATATGTTATTATAATTTATATTTACTATATTATATATTATTTAATATATAATATATTTATATATAATTTTATAATATATCATATAATATATTATATCATATATGATATAATATATCATATATCATATAAATATATATTATATATTTTTAATATATTATATAGTATATTTAATATACATTAAATATACTGTATAAATTATTATATAATATAATAAAACATTATTATAATATTTGTACCAAGGAGACTCTAGGTCTCCATTAAATGAATCCATCAGCGGATTGACAGCAGGAACATTAACACAGGCAAACTTATGATCAGTGGTCTCACTGATCATATGAAACGATTATAACTTACATGTGAGAAAGTTTTAAGATCGATTATTTAGCAAATATATTAAAAGCTTCAAGTGGATGTTGAGGCTTTCAGTATAACCAAGTGTATATAGTGAAACCAATATGTCCTGAAATATGAGATATATTCAGAAAATATTGTAGACTTTTCTGAACATTTTCAAATACAGCAAGTCTTTGGAAGTAGCCAAAAGCCTTTTAAGCATATTTGAGTAAATATAATGGTTATCAAGTCAAGTTCTGATACTTGATGGAAAAAACCTAGGGTATAGACACTGAAAATCATTTTTCTATGTGACTATAGCAGTTCAAAAGAGAGATGTTCAAAATACTTCAAAAATGGTAGCGTCATTTGAATGTGGCCTGCTTTGGACTAACAATTTACATGGCTACGTTCTGAATTTTTCAAAAATTATAATTGTTTTGGGGCAGTTTTTTAATATATTCCAGGCTCATAATTTCCAAAGCCCAATTTACACATGTCTTTTTCAAAAAAGAAAAATCATATTGCCAGATGGCACAGACCTTAGGGACCAGAAGTGCATTAGCCATACACTGAAGAAAATAGTCTCTATGCTCAATGAATAAATCATTGCATTATAGCAATGGTGGCAGGTTATAGATATCTGTATCATGCTTTTGTGTGCTACAGTTGTTTCCATTTTTTACCTGTAACATTACTTTGTTTATTTTGCTCCTTCAAGTAACAAATATCATAAGGTCTGTATACTCTGTAACTTTCTAACTTTATTCATTCAAGTCAATGAATTTTTATAGAGCATGTGCTATCTGCCAGAGATATAGCAGTGAACTATTTATACAAGGTTTTGCCATCAAGAATATTAAATATTAGTGGTGGGATTCAGGCAAAAAGCAAATGAACACAACTGGATGTCATGAGAAGTACAGTAGACGAAATAAACACTATGTCATTAAAAAGAATAATGCTAGATGCTAACCATTCATAGTTCTGTGTATAATTAGGCATGAGCATGAGTGTAGAATTCCTATACCTTGGTCTGTAGATATCACCCTACTGGCAATTTGTCCTCAGCAACAGTATCAATAGGAAGTTGAGGGGATTTCTTTTGATCTGTCTTGAAGACTCAGGATATATTACTACAAGCTCATTAATTTTCTTAAATACATTTCAGTAACTTTTAATAACCATTCCTAACTTCTGATTGGCATTCCTTGAATGAATCTTCTTTACCCATGCATTTATCTAAACTCTATCTGAATCCATTTTTCTTTCTGTTTTGTAGAAGATTCTGTGATGTATGATAGCAAGTGACCTCAAATCCTCTAGCCTCTTGAGAACATGATTTTCTTTAAAAGAAAATAAATAGACCCAGTCCACAAATAACTGACCTAGTCAGGAAATTGAGTTTCCTCCTAGTTAGTCTCCTAATTCTTAAGGGGCCCTATGTGTCCTGGCTGTTTGTGAACTCATACTCTGAGCTCCAGCCACTCGTCCTCTCCAGCTCCTGGTGTCTCTTCATGGACTTCTCTTCATGTTTGCACCATGTCTCCAAAGTGTTCCTGGGACCAATTGCTCTGTGTTCCCCAAAGTAAAGTACTGTTTTTATTCCTATTTATGACTAGTAAATCATTCCTGGACACTTCAGAGGAAAATGAAGGGAAATTACATAGTAGCATAGTTGCATGTCTGACATCATTAGTCCTAAATTCCATCAGCCTTACTTTATCATTTTTATAAGATCCTATTTTGCTAAGGCTCCCTTCCTCAAAACTTATGAAAACTCCTTAATACCTTTGATTCTTATTAGACTTAAGTTTTTCCTTAAGGCAGTTCTTCCTGGTATGTCCTCAAAACTCCAAGGTCATTTCCTATTAGGTCAGTCATTATTTTATTATGCACAGCAATTTAACTCCCTTTATGTTTCTTGACCAGAAATATTAATAAATATTTACCTCAGTGAAAGAGTAATTATCTTCCTGATGTGAATTCTATAGCTTCCTTAGAATATAAAAATGGAAGAATTTAATTGTTTTCATTATTTTAGATAGAAATGTTTTCTTTCTGCTACATGCCCTGTAATGCTTCTTTGCTCTAGACATCTCTGCTCTAGACACTTCTGTGGTCTCTTTTTCTAGTGCTTCAGACTGGGAAGAAAGATGAAAATACAGGAGGTGAGCCGAAAGCAAGCTGGAATATCTGGCAGTCCCTGGGAACATACTCTGGATACCATGCTTGCCAGAGGGAAAGGACAATAAATGGTCAAGATCAGATCAACTAAGTTCTGCCCTGGGGCCATGGATCAGAACAGGTAAAAATGGTGGGTACTGGGGCACCTGGGTGGCTCAGTGGGTTAAGCTTCTGCCTTCAGCTCACGTAATGAACTCAGCGTCCTGAGATGGAGCCCCTCATTGGGTTCTCTGCTGGGCGGGGAGCCTGCTTCCCCCTCACTCTCTGCCTGCCTCTCTGCTTACTTGTGATCTCTCTGTCTGTCAAATACATAAATAAAATCTTAAAAAAAAAAAAAAAAACTTTGGAAAAATGGTAGGTACATTCAAAAAACAATCTATGATAAGAAAGCAACATGCAGGGGCGCCTGCGTGGCTCAGTGGGTTAAAGCCTCTGCCTTTGGCTCAGGTCATGATCCCAGGGTCCTGGGGTAGAGCCCCGCATCAGGCTCTCTGCTGAGCGGGGAAACTGCCTCCTCCTCTCTCTTTCTGCCTGCCTCTCTGCCTACTTGTGATCTGTCTGTCAAATAAATAAATGAAATCTTTGGAAAAAAAAAAAGAAAAGAAAAGAAAGCAACATGCAGAAAAAAAGGTCAAACCTTGGGCAAATGAACTTTAAAAGAACTATGGAAAGCAAATCTTAGCTGCTATCCCCCTACACATCATGACCATGTGCTCATCACATCATGAGCAGTATTGAAACAAACCATACCTGACAGTAAATAACTACACCTATCAATGGACCATCAGCATATCCAAGAATCTCCAATAAACATAATGCTGACTTTTGAGTATGTTAGGACAGATGTAATCTCCAAACCTACTAGTCTGCGGAGAGTGAGTAAATAAGAGAGCTAGCCTCTCATGGAACTCAGGGAGGAATAGGGATGACTGCAGAAAGCAACCCATTAAATAGCTGGGAAGGGTTTGGGGCTGGGGCAAGAGTCTGCTTTGGTAAACACAATCCCTATGACTTTCCTTCCAGCCTGAAAAGCTTAATTGTTCCGGACTTTTGTTTCATTCATTTGACTCTAGGTCTCCTTATTTAATATTCTTACCCACAATAGACTATCAGGGTAGATCACCTGGCCCATTCCTCAAACTGACTCTTTTAAGACTTCAAAGAATGCTTCACCCTCTATAGAATTAAAGCAAAGTTTAAAAACAAAAACAAAAATGGATATTTGGTTTTGGACCTTGTAGGCAAAGAACAATGTAAGCTTATGGACATTTTTAATCTATTAATTTGTTAATTATATATTATTATTATATTATATTATTATATTATTATTAGAGCCTCATTTCTCCACTTTTTTGATCTTCAGCTATTGCAGACAATGCTCTAAACCTCGTTTCCTTATCTGTAAAATTTGGATAGCAACAGTATCTAACTTAGAAGACTCTTGTTGAAAATTGAATAATATATGATGTTTAAACTTAGAGCCAGCTCAGTTCTGATATGTAGTAAATGGAGTTCGTAGTCAATAAATATTAGCTATCATCAGCATTTTCATCATCATCACTGTACTGTATCACTTTTACAAAGTATATACAATTTAAACTTGACATTCTTGGTCTTACCCAGTGAACTCCTAGAAATCATATTTCATTCTGCAATGACACAAGGACTTCAAATTAATCAGAATAATAAAATATTTGTTGTGGATAAAACTATCCTTGTAAAACTCAAGGATATTAGGAAACTATGAAGGTAGATTTTGTGCAGTAGGTAAATATGCATATTTAAACTGAACAAGATTCTTCAAGTAAAACTCAAGGGCAAATGCGGTTTTGTCCCAGAGGAGGACCTAAAAAAATAATTAAATGATAATCCAATAATAAAACTGGACTAGTAAAAAGAAAATTGAGCATATGAAGTTCAATAAAGGTGGCAGTAAAGTGAACATCTTACAACCATGTCTGTGTGCCTTAAGATTATACCTAATGTCTATTTAGAAAGCCGAGTAATCTTTATTTCTAAAATATACTATTTAATATATTTGAGTGTTATTATTTACTAAAAACTTTACACAATTTTCCCCATTTTCCACAACAACAAATACTAGAAGAGAAAAATATAATTTTCCAACAAAGGAAATAAAAGTAGAGGGAGGTCAGGTGACATATGCAGGGTCACAGAGCTTGAGAAAGGCAAAAATCTTAAGCTCCAAGGCTGGGACATTATTAGCCCATGTCTTAATCTTATAAGTCATGGTCTGTGCCTCTCTGAGTGATGATGATTTAAACTACACCAAAAGGGCTATAATTCAGGTAGGTTGTCCAAATCCCCTTGCTTCAAATCCCAGGAGACAAAAGGGAAATAATTTCTCTGAAACTGAGATACATCACACATCAGATCATTGTCCAATCATTTATTAGCTTTCATTTTTCTAGAGTTGGTAATTCTAGTTAGAAAAATCCAGAACATTCTGTCATAAGGGAAAATTTGTTATTATACCTAAAAGAGAGCAGGCAAAATTTGTTAATGGTTGAGTATAGAACAGCACCTTTAAAAGACAAACAAAAACTGTGCAACAACCAATCAAAGCACCACCACCACCTACAATTTAACTATTAGAAGTTCACTTAGTTGGGTTTTTGATATGTGTGGTTATACTGAGTACCATCTATATGCCAAGTGCTCTCCTAGCTCTTAGGCATACATTACTTCATTTAACCCTCACATTTCTCTGAAGAAAATATTTTCATTTCCATTTTATAGATGGAGAAAATGAGGCTTGGAGAGGTTATTTGATTTGCCCAAGGTCACATCATCCCCTAAAATTGTGTTGCTGGTGAGAAGGTATTATTTTTTTTTTCTTAGCTAATTTTTTAATTATTCCCACATCACTTCCCAAGTTTCGAAGAAAGATAAGCATGTTACAGGCAAAAAAGGTACAAAGAAATTATTACATATCAACTCCATTATACTGTGTATGATATTTTAAAGATGACTTTGATGTATTTTAATGGTAAATTAACATTTTCATGCTGCCTTATCATATTTTTATCATTTCCCTGATGGTGTCCATGTTTGTACCACTGTGGAAAGGAAGGCAAGCATTGCTGGAAGACTGAAATTTTCCTGGCCAAGAACAGGACATTTTTCCTGTGGCCAAGGACACAACATATCCTCAGATAGGACATTAGAATTATAAGAAGAGCCTTATGCAGGTAGGAGAATGGACTAAGCCTCTTTGGGGCTGGACTTTGAAGTCTGGATGATGAGGGGTACACTTTCTCATGGTCGGCTAGAATTTATACCTGCCACTTTATCCTAACACATTTCATTGAACCCACGTGGTGTTTCAGACACTCTTCTAGAAACTGGTAAATGTTATTTTATTGATATTTGTAATAACTTCAAGTACTAGACCAGTCAGCCTAATTGAAGGGACATCGAGGTTAGGAAAAGATCCAAAACTTAGTGACATACAACAACAAAGGCTTATTTTTTATTCATGCTGCAGATCTAATGTAGATCTGCTGTGGTCTCTGCTCCATGTTTGGTTTGTTCTGGAATCTATACTGAAAGAGCACCTTCTCACTGGAAGATAGCAGTGGAGAAAGAAAGGTGGAAAATCATGCATTAGCTCTTAGACTTCTGCTCGAACACAGCATGCACTGCTTCTGCCCACATTTTATTGGACAAATTAATCAGATGGTCATTCCTAAATTCTGTAGACCAGGGAAGCCCCATCCTCCTGCAGAAAGGGACAGAAAGGAAAAATGGAATACAGGGGCAACTGAACTGCAATCTATGGTGCACTATTTGGCTTCTAAATACTCAGTTCCCCTCTTACATGAAGAACAAAGCTCTCTCTCTAAGGAGATGACCTGAAAATCCCATTCACTCACCACTGCTAGCTGAAATAAAGAGTGTCCAAGTGGGGCACAACTTTTGCACCATAGACCTAGGTGTTGCTTCTCTTGTGAACAGAAGAATATTATCTTTCCTCATATACCCAATATGCAACTGTGGAGCAGAAAGAGAATAATTGGAATAACACGTCCCATAGGAAAAGGTGAAAAATACAATACATGTCTAAGTAACTGGCCCATAGCAAGCTTGACATTGCACTGGGAAGACATTATGAGGAAACCTTAACAGAAATATGAGGAATGTTCTTGATTAGGTCCTAAATCCATATTTTAGCATTTTTATTTTTGTTAACAGCAGCCCCCAAGTTCTCATACAAATTCTTCTATTAGTCCCATAGGCTATTTTTTGCTCTGGTAATAAATACATAGTTTCAAAATCTCTAAAAATGGCTCATGGCGCTGGATATGAAATAGGATGCCAAGTGGAATATTTGGCAAATAGGATTGTGATCAACCACAACTCAAATAGAGCACACATTGTTATTATGACAATTTAATGGCTGAAAACGGCAGTTCAATGACATTAACTACCTCATCCAAGGTTAGACAAATCTGACCAAACTCTGCGTCCATTCCACTACATAATGCTTCATCTACATGGAGAAATACCAGTAGTTAAAAAAGAAGTTCCTGGGGGTGCCTGGGTGGCTCAGTGGGTTAAGCCGCTGCCTTCGGCTCAGGTCATGATCTCGGAGTCCTGGGATCGAGTCCCGCATCGGGCTCTCTGCTCAGCAGGGAGCCTGCTTCCTCCTGTCTCTCTGCCTGCCTCTCTGCCTGCTTGTGATCTCTGTCTGTCAAATAAATAAATAAAATCTAAAAAAAAAAAAAAAAAAGAAACCCTTTTTTAAAAAAAAAAAAAAAAAAGAAGAAGTTCCTGGGAGTCCTCTAGAGTAAACAACAAGATGGTTATGGGTACTTTTACAATGTTAGTTGGAATTATCTAAATTCATGTTATCACTTCTTCTTCTTCTTTTTCTTCTTCTTCTTCTTCTTCCTTTTTTTTTTTTTTTTTTTTTTCTAGTTTTTGGTGATGTGTTGTTTGAATGCTTTGGCCTTACCTGAGTTGTTCCTTCATGGAACTTCTATGAAGTTCTAAGAAAACTTCCATTTTCTTCCCTTACCTCTTTTTGTGTCAGAGCATTAAAGAAAGTACCACATCCTCCCCACTGGGAGGGGATTGGAAGCACCAATCAGTGAGAGTGCACAAGGGTAAGGCTGGCAAAGTTTCAGACTCAAAGAACAGCTACTCCCCCCAACCCATACGTTCCCATTTTAGTGCCAACTTTGGAGATCTGTGGGTTTGTTTTCACTTAGGATGGCAGTGGTGTTGCCAGGAAGGCATCAAAGAGACACTGATCCTCTGCCACAGTTTTATCAGAGGCCAGCTCGGATAGTCACTCAAAGGTTTTCTGCACTTTCATCTACTCCCCAATACCAGAGGCTCTCTTTTGAACAATTTAATCTTCAACAGAAAATTGTATCACTAGTTAAGTGGGCCTCTGGCCAAACCTAATTGGTCTATGGGAAACAATTGGCAAAGTTGTATGAAGACAACCTGGTCTGTTCCTGTTTGTCAGCAAGGTTGTTTTCAAACAGTAACCAGAGTAAATGCTTCAGCTGCAGCTTACAGGGAAGCTGATGCCAGCATGTGGCATGAGGGAAATGGAGCCAGCTTTCATGAGATCGTTGCAATGGCTGGATTCCATCTCCCAGTTCACAGCTCATTCTCCTCAGCACCAGCCTGATGTTTTCATAGGACTTTACACTTGCTTCTCACTTCCATAGTATTTTCAAATCTAGAAACACTCTCAAATCATTGTTTCCGTTTGAAAAAGAAATGTGTCCTTAGTAAACCTAAATACCTCTGAGTATATTCAGAACAGGGACAAGTCATGAACAAACCACTCCTGAGCCTCTCATGAAAGGTCCTTTCATGAGAGGAGAGTCAGGATTTTAGCTACAGCAGACCAGGTCTTAGATAAAACATGCAGGACTCCCTGCAAAGTTGCTCCTGCTAGCCACCCTTGTACCTAATAGAGCAAATCACCCAGATGCTATTGTTTGCTGCTTTGCTTGTTTTGAAACTATTTATAGACCTTCAAGCCTAGGGTAAAAAGTCTCTCCTATGATAATGTTTGAGCCCAATGAAAAACATTTTGTATTTCTATGGCCTGTTTCATTCCTTTGCGCTGAAAAATTATCTGCCAAAGATGAGTTCCCTCAGAAGAAAAAAAATCTCTTGTCCTGAGAATATACATTGTTGCCAGAACACCAAACACTTGTAACCAGAAACTTGCAATATTACTGGGGAAACAAGACAGGAATCAAAAGGAAAACAGAACTATAAGAAGCAACAGAATAGGAATATTTTAACCCTATGAACCTGACTTCCATGGATAACTACAAATTCAGCAGGGCCATCTTGTTGTTTACTCTAGATGACTCCCAGGAACTTCTTTTTTCTCCAGCAGGAAATTCGCTGGAGAGGCTGCATAGCAGTGAAGGAGGTGGGTTATTGGGGTCAGGCCTTGGCTTTGGCACAGATAACTCTGTTCTGGCCTCTCCCATGTGAGCTGAGAACACACTCACTAATGTGCAGTTCTTGATGAATGTGCTTGAGCAGGACACTTTCTAGATAGTGAACTGAGCTGAGCTGGGGGAGGTGATAAGGGATACCAGAAAGTCTAGGTCAGCAGTGCCCTAACTTGTATGTGCATCAGAACCAACAGTTTTATTTGTGAAACAATGAGGATCCCTGGAAACAAAAAGTTTCTCTTCAGTCAGCCTGGAGTGGAACCAGGATTGTGCATTTTTAACAAGTATCATGAGTCATTCTGAAGTAAACAGACTAGCCTTCAGATGGATTAACACTGATTTTGGATGTTAAGGTGATGATAATTTCCACCTGTTTTAAAACCAAGAGAGTAGAATTTGTAAACAAGGTAGGGAAACCAGAGCAGATCATGGAACAGGAGGAGGGCAGAAAATGTAACTTGAAGTTCAAAGCAGGTGGTTGGAAATGTAGAGTTAATCGCAAAACACTGGAGCAGGTGAGCAGGCTTTCCTGTTAAAGCACATTGGTGTTGCTAGGGTCTCTTAGGTTGAGTGTGTTGGGGAGGCTGACTGTATTGAAAACAGGGATGCAAAATGTGGCCACACTGAGATCACTTGGAGACTTTAAAAACAGTCCTGTTTGCGGAGGTTCTGATCTAATCGACTGGAGTTGTGTTCTGGGCAGGGAGATTTTCAGATGATTTCAGTGTGTGTCAAGCTCTGGTTTAGAGAATCAGCAAGAGCACGGGCACCTTCATTACATAATCTTGACTAACACTTCTCAAATGTTCGTGTGCACACAGCTCAGCTGGGGCGTTGTTAACAAGCAGATTCTGATTCAGCCTGCCTGAGTGGGCCTGCAATTGATTCTTCCTTTCTCAGAGCTCCCAGGTCAGACCCAGGCTGGTGGCCCATGCACAACACATTGAGTAGCAAGGATAGGGACGGCTAACGTCTCTCACTCTACTGGGGTGAGAACTTTCTAGAAATGCAATTCTCAGCTTTCACCCTAGACCTACCAAATCAGAAGCCTTGGGGGCAGTGCTTGTTTGAACAAGCGTGGTTCTGCGGCATGCACAGGTTCGAGAAGCTCTGCTCTGTTCTATTACCAACTGTCACCTTTTAACCTGGCCAAGGTGGGTCACGAACGTGTCATCCTCTAAATGCGACCAAACCTTCCAGTGGGCTTTGTGGGATTTACAAAGGGAAGGTTTTGGTTTTCTTTCGTCATCCTGACAATTAAGAGGGCATTATTCTCACATGACTCCTGAATGGTCATGAATCCAGCATGTTACTCTTTAAGCACTAAGCTCCATAAAATGAGAGGCTAAAAGCACTCTTCAGGTTCATTTCTGCCTCTGATAGCCTGTGATCCCACCACTTTCCAAATGGAGAGGCTGTGGTGGTTTTTGTGCCTTTATCCCTGGACTCCACAAAGCCCACCCCATGCAGCATTGTTCCTATTATTATACCCCTTTTTAAAGAAAGAATGAGAAGGGTAAAGGCATTAGCAAGCCTCAAATGCTGGGCAACAGTCACGGGGCTCCTGCAAAGTCAGTGACCTCTAGCAGCTAGGCCCAGCTCACCGTGCACAGGGCAGAAGTGTGCTAGGAAGCTTGGATTCCCTGCGGGGCCCTGACTGGCAGGAAGCACCCTGAAACTCACAGGGACAAATGCAGGTGAGTCCCTGAGAAGTTGCCTTTCTGGCTCTTCAGCCTTTATTTCACACTGTGGACCCTCTTTCATCCAGTAATATTAAAACCTGAGAGCATAGGATGCACACAGCCCAGTGAAGTAGGGTGATTAACCATCTTGGTTTGCCAAGGACAGTCCCATATTTAGTACTGAAAATCCCACATCCTGGCAAATATGTCAGTCCTTAGGGAAAGGGCTGATTGGCTACCCTGGATCACAGTTTTTTAATATCAGCACAACTGGGTAATTCTTTGTTGTAAGAGTTTGTCCTGTGTGTTATAGGATGGTCAGTAGTATCTCTGGCTTCTATCCACTAGTTAGGTCTCCCTCAGTTGTAGGAAGCCCCACATTAGTTGTAGAGATTGCTTTAAAAAAATTAATCTTAAAAAAAATTATTTGGGGTCTGGGGTGGACATTTCTCTAAAGAATACACACAAATGGCCAGAAAATGCATGAAAAAATGTCATCAATAATTAGGGAAATGCAAATTAAAACCAAAATGACATTCTACTTCACACATTCTAGAATAGATAAAATGAAAGGATAGACATATATTATAAGTGTTGGCAAGGATGTAGAGCAACTGAAACACTTATACATTGCTGGTGAGATGTTTAGCTCATGTAGCCACTTTGAAAAACTATTTGGGAGGTCCTCAAAATGTTAAATATAGAGGTTTCATATGACCCAGGAATCCCACCCCTAGGTGCATACCCAAGAAAATTGAAAACCTACATCCAGACAAAATACTATACACCAATGTTCATAACAACATTATTCACAGTAGCCAAAAGGTGGAAACAATCCTAATGTCCATCAGCTGATATGGATAAACAAGTGTGGTATATCCATACAATAGAAAAGTATAGTTGCGATAAAAATAATGAAGTACTGACACATAATACAGTCTCTATAACATGATACCAAGAAACCAGATACAAATATCCTATTGTCTTAACTTGATTTATACTAAATGCCTGTAATAGGCAAATTCGTAGAAACAAAGTAAATCTGAGATTGCCAGGTTCTAAAGGGAAGGGGAATGGTGTGTGACTGTTAATGGGTATGAGGTTTTTTTTGAATGTGTCTTACAATTAGTGGTGATGGTCATGGACTTTTTTATAAATATACCAAAACCACTGAATTGTATATCTTGAATGGGTGAGTTGTATGACATGTGAATTACACCTCAATAAAACTGTTCCTTAAAAAATAATAATAATTGTTATTATTATTTAAGGATCTTGTTAAAATGTGCATTCTGATTCAGTAAGTCTGAGTAGGTCCTGGTTTTTCTTTTTTGCTTAGAGAAAGAAATCCCTAGACAGGGAGTTCTCTGTGTTCCTTAACCAGGAGCATTAGAATTACCTATGAGTTTTGTCAGAAAATGCAAATTCTCACCCCAAATGTACTAAATCAGAAACTCTTAAGTGTTTCAAAGTTTGGGCCTAGGAATGTTTTAACAGACTCTCTAGGTCATTCTGATGTGTACCAATGTTAGAACCATGCTCACACCACCCCCACCCTGATCATTGCATGCAAACATGCTTAGGGATAAACAAATTTTACCAAGAAAATAATTATAAATTAATCATTAAATATAACGCAAGTCTTATTACTTTAAAGAAATAAGCCTTATAGCTAAAGAAACTTCCATATAAAGATATTTTATCCTTGCATTTTAGGGACCCCAGGTTAACTCCATAACATTTGGTATATTACGTACTTTAAGATTCCATTAAAAGCTAAAATTACCTTGCTTCAAAAGTGTTAAGTGCAAAAGTACACATGACTTCTTTGCATATTGCTATGTATATTCTAACATTGTACTTATGATAGCCGTCACCAACATGCTGCTTGGCATGAAGAGGGAGAAGGAAATACATAGAGAAGGAATGGAGAAAGAGAAAAGTGAAGTTCTAGTGAGAAATGAGGGACTGGGATACAGTCTTTCCCTGGGATACATTCCCACCTCTGGAATCAGTGGATTGGAGGGTCTTATCTCTTGGCCATATCATTTTTTATGTGTGTCATGGCTCAGTACTTGACTGTTCTTTTCATGGGAGGAAAAGAGAGTGCCTATTTTTAGTACTACTTACACTGTTATTTTCATTACAAAAGGACATACTGTGTTTTTATGCTTTTGTTCTGGGAAGATTAGAACTGTAATGCAAATACCTAATCCTTAGGGATTCAATTCCACAGAGTCTAACACACCTGGAAGCTCAGTAACAGTCATCCATGCACCTAAGTGCCCTCACAGCCAAAGTGAAACATACACTTCATTAAGTCATCCTGAGTTCTTTATTCACTAAAGAGGCTTCTCCTGGTCTGAAGAGTCAATGTGCTCCCCTGCATCTCTAATTTACTTTAGAGAAGAGCTTTAGCTTTGGGAAGATTTAGGTCCCTCTCAGCTGATCATTGACTGACAGCTCAACAAATAGGATAGAACTTCACAATGCACAGCCCTGTCATTTAGCCTCATGCTTTTTTTTTTTTTTTTTTTTTTTGCTTTTTTTCCTCCCCTCCTAGTCTCATGGCTCTCCGTGGAGCACCACAATGGGATTCATATTGTCCACTTATCAGAATATAAGCCCCATCATTTTATGCATGCAAGATATTTGTGCAAGCTATGGCCGAGTGGTGGTTTAGTTCCAAGCAATTCTCTCCTTAGAATCATCTCTGAGAGAAGATTCACATACCCCAGAATGGACCAGTTTACTTCTTGAGCAAATGCTTTCTTGTCCAATGAACAGACCTAATTTAAATGCAAATAGCAGATTGTCTCATACGAGAAATGTTACTCTTCCAGTTTTGCATGAAGCATTCATCTCCTTCTTTAGATTGTGGCTAAGTACCACCTCCTTTAGAAATTGTACCAAATTCAACTTTGCCAATTATCTAAGATGTGTCGCCACTACATAACTCAAAATATTTCCAAGACTGTGTTTTAATAATTTTATTGTTTGTGATATTTATATTGTAAAATCATTAACATAATTTATTTCAACTCCTAATATGCCTCTACCATATGCATACCTCCATCTTAATGAATGTTAATGAATGATGCCATCATATACCCAGGTACGAAAGCATAAAACCTGGGGTACATTTGTCTGGCTCTTCTCTTTACATCATCCTAAATACCAGCAAGTCCTGTTAGTTCTACTTCCAGATATGTTTTGGATCTGTCTCTACTCTTGTTTCCATGGCCAAGATCACAACCTGTTGTAAACCACTACCCTCTTTTGCCTAGATATCATCAATGGCATGCTTCATAATGCTCATGCGTCCCCTTTTTAATTTCTCCTCTGTACAAACAGTGGAGTGAGCTTTTGAAAATATATGTCAGATATCCCTCCCCATTTGAAAACTCTTCTATGGCTTCCCATTGTACTTGGAGTAAAAATCACAATCTTTATGGTGACTTGCAAGATACCAGAAGAGTTGTCTTGAACACTAGCTTCCTGGTAATTATGGATCCAAAGGCCACATGGGCCTTCTTTTCAATTTCCAAAAACAAGTGTTGCCTATACAAAACCTTTATATTTAGTGTCCCATGTCCATAAAATATTATTCCCGTAGTTCATCCATGGCTTCTCATCCTTCACGGCTCCACCTAAAGGTCACCTCTTCAGAGGGATCTTCCATAACCATTTAACAATTAGTTATTCTCTATCACACCACACGGTTTATTTTTCTTTGTTACACTCTGCAGGTGTTTTAAGTATATATTTGCTTACTTGTTTATATCCATTTTCCTGACCCTAATACATGCTCTACAAGGGAAGAAACTTGTCAGTATATCTCACTATTTTATTCTCAGTGATTAGTCCAATAACTTTCATAAAATAAGCTCTCAAGAACTACGTATTTAACAAATGAATTAACATATATTTTTGTTCCACTTATGCTCCTAAAGAATAGGAACTGGTCTACTTATTATTCAGCACTCTGAGGGCACATATAGTGCCATTCACATAAAAACATTATGCTAATTAATGAAGTGACATAAGGATCTCTCTTTGAAGTTGTCTAGGCAATAACATAAAGGTCTAATTTTCAAAACTCACTCTATTTCTTTGCTTTGCTATACCTCTTCTTTTTTTTGAAAATCATAATAAATATATGTTTTCTGCTGTTACAGAATGGCTTACAATGTAGTCTGAGAAATGAAGAACTAGCTTATCTAAATCCTTCTTAATCTTCCTATGTAGTTAAGATGAAATAAGTATTATTAATATCATATACTTTAAAAAGGGATTAAGAACCTATTTATTAGATGTAGTAGGTAAAAATATAATATCACCAATTCTTTTTTCTTTTACTCTTGATTATAATGTAGGAACCTTAAAAGGGACATTTTTTTTCTTAGGCTGAGTATTGTCAGCTTCATGTACAAATGACAACAAACTCTCTTATACCCCAATTAATTGCTTTGCGTGTTTATAGGAGGTGTATTTTGAAAAGGTGAATTTGATTTCATACCGGAGGAGGAGTGCCATGGTCTTCAGCAGCACTCTCCCACCACCATTCCTCCCAAGTCCACCCCACACACATACATTCCTGAACATTAAAGACTAATTCCACTCTTTACTGATCCTTCCTCATCAGAGGTCAGGGCTCACCTCTTCCCGTCATATTTCACTCTAAGACCCTTTCAGAGTAGTCCTGGAGGGGCATATTTCTATTAGGTCATGTCTTAATTTACTTTGTAAGATAGAATTCGACTGATTATGGAATTTTAAAACTTCTCTTATACAATTGAATTATCTAATACACATTTCTCTCAGATTTATAATACATCTTAAGCAAAAACATACTTGTTCTCTAAGACTCAAACAAACTGTGGTAGGCAGCTTCTCTCCTAGCTCCAAAGATTCCTTGCCTCCCAGCATTCAGACCTCTGTGTAGTCCCTTCCCTTGAGTGTGAGCCGGCCCCAGTGGCTTTTTTTTTTTTTTTAATGAACTGAGTACTAAGGTTATGACATATCACCTGCATGATCAGATTACAAAAGTGGTAAACGTCTCCCTCCCGCCACCGCACCTCCCTGGTTCTTTCACATGTTTGCTCTGATGAAGCAAGCTGAAGAGACTTACATGGCAAGAAAGTTAGGGAAAAAAACCAGTGAGGAACCAGTCCACCAGCTCTCAGGAACCAAGTGAGTGGGCTTGGAAGCTGATCTTTCTCCAGCTGAGCATTCAGATAAGACCACAGCCCCACTTTGATTGCAATCTATGAGAAATCCTAAAACACAGGGGTTTACTAAGCTCTGCTTAGACTCTTGACCCACAAAATCATGAAATAATAAAGGGGTGCTATTTTAAGCTGATAAATTTAAGGGTAAGTTGATTCACAGAAACAGATAACTAGTATATATATAGAGAATGATGTTTGACTTTTTTTCAGGGGGAGAAAAAGACAACAGTATTCTATAGAGAAATTGCAAACATGGTTACATAGTCATAAAGAGGAATTTAAGAAATATTTTATAACAATATACACAATTCAAGGAAGCAGGTATAATTGTGGTAAAGGGATGGAGTGGAAAATAATGGGCATTGTGTACAGGAACAGAAATGGCTATAAAGATTTCCTTTTCAAAAGGTATTCATGAGGTACCAACTGATACTCTAATAATGCTATTTGCCTTTCTTCTCCTGCCTTCTTTATTATCCTGCCTCTCTATCCCAGTCCTGATCTTTTGAACCCTTGGTGGTTCTAAGCAGTCTTTTCTGCACTAATTAGCCCTAGTGACTTTTTGTTTTCCAGGAACTCTAAATGTGAATATGGGTCAAATGATGGGGTTGTACACACATTATCTGTAATATGGTCCAAATGAAATTGAGAGGAGCATAAATACCTCTCCAAAGGGAAAAAAAGGAATTAGGTCACCCCTGAGATGTCCATGATGAAAGTTCTGTTTGTTTTATTAGTCACTTTTGCTTACCCCTGCTTTGGAGTTGTTATGTTTGAAAAATCAAGAAATTACTCCTTCTCTGAAAAGTTAATTTGCTGATTTCTCTTCTCCAGAGGAAGGGACTGACAAAGAAAAGCTAAATCTAGAAGTACACTAGAATACTAGAAGTACACTAGAATACAATTAGGGTAACTGAGGATGTATCCTACTTGGCTAAATAAAGTAGTAAGTTGATTTTGAAGATGCTACATGGGCATAGTTAATGGATAAATCAGATATATGGTGTTTTGTGTCAGTTCAATTTCTACCATACTTATTTGATACCTTTCCTCCCCCGCATGTCTTTTGAAGAGTAGGGAGTTTCCAAAGAGCCTGAAATACAAGTCAGAAAGTTTTGACTTGGAAAGGACATGGGGACTTTACCAAGGAGTTTGACTTTTCAAAGACTGGGTCAATTTGTAAGATCTATTGTCCTCAAAGCAGAGAAGTCAAAAGGACCCAAGTTTGCAGAGTTCTGATCTCCACTCTGATATTGATTTTTTTACATGGCCTGTGGCCAGATGTTGAACCTCCCATGGTTTCTTTTCCTACTTATCTGTGAAATGGAGATGAAAATTCTGAGCCTCAAAGTGATTCAGTGGGAATTAAATAATAGCTTAAAGCCCTTTGAAAAGGTGAAGTGATAAGTGTTTCCTTTTAGCTTCTATCAGATGTTATACAATTTTCCACTTAGGTGAAAATTAACTTCAAACATATCAAACTTCAGTTTTGACCTAATCACTTGTTGTTGTAGGCTCTAAAAAATCAATTGTGGGATGTCTGAAGCAGCAAATTATGAGTGGCCACACTGAAAGCTCATATCCAGAGTAGCCTAGGATAATACCATATCTTTGTTGGCATCCTCCCTCATAGACCCTTTTACAACTCCTGTCCTCCCAAGCAGATGGTATATGGAGTTTCACTGAAATTTAAAGTATTGTCCTTCCTGTCATTTAATTGCTTCTAGACAAATATAGAACATTTATTTTGAATTTTCCATTAACATAAAATAAAACAAGAGCAAATATGTTTTCAATTAGCAGTTTTTTCCTCAAATAATTGTTATATTTACAATGTTGAATAATTCCTTCTCGGCAAGCAACCCATAGGCAAATTCACAAGAATTAGGAAGACTTTGAGAGCAAGGTAAAATTCTGACCTGTCACGAAACAGTAGAGCACAGTAGGTCACATTTGGATTTCAGAATCAGACTCAACTTGAACTCAAATCTCAGACCATTTGGGTATAGGCAGTGTGGACTTGGACAAAGGAAACTAGTATTTTTATTTTCTGTTGAGGGTTTCCTGATGTCAACAAATATGCCGTATTTGCTGTCATGTCTGAGGCACCTAGCACAGAGTTTGGGCTTGATAAGTATCTGTAGAATAGATTAGATTAATGAAGGAAGAACTGTACTGCTTCACACTATTCTTAGAATAAAGTGGACTAATTTGTTTCCTCATGAAAGACATCCTGGAGTGACACCACACTGAGAAACAGAAAAGGGAAAGATGGCTGTCCAAGTGTTACCCAAGGGCAATTTTATAAGAATTTGCTTCACCAGGATTTGGAAGAAGTTTCTATTCAGAAAGCACAGCAACAGATGCAGAATCGCTGCTGAGGAAATCACGTGCCCTATTAGAGGACACCACAGTGGTTCCTTCCAAGCCAATTTGCTTAGGGAAGTACAAATCTTTTCTTGCACTGGAGCAGAATTACCTTATCCTTGGCCTCACATAAGCTTAAGAATTTGCCAAGGCTGCCCAAAGCCCTCTGCTGGCCTGTTCCTTTGATGATGGAGAATGAGTTCAATGTGCCTACAATGCTGATGTAATATAATGTGCAATTGACTCTTATTGTTCAAAGGGATTCCAGCTTTCAGCCGGAGAATGAGGTAGATTGGAAAGGACAATGTCATCTGGAAAACAAACTCAAAGCTATCATTCTGTGGCTGATACAGAAAGTGAACTTAGAATTTCAACTTATTAATGCTGAAGATTATGCCAAAACCTCTAATCCTAAATTTGTCCTACACCAAGAATTGGACAATCCTGTTTGATTTCCTTTAACCCATTTTTAAGCTACTATTTAGTTTTTCCTCCAAATGTCCAGTGATTTATTATCAAATCTATATTTTGTTTCCATAAAGGCTTTGAGAGGTAATTTCCTGAAAATACAGATGCAATTTTAAGTAGGAGAGCCAACATACTCCTAGGGACCCACTTACATAGAAAAAAGTAGTGTGGGGTAACAAACATAGGAAGAAGTTTCAGTGGGCAGAAATGAGACCTGGTTTTGAGTCCTTCCACTGCCATATCCAGCTAGAGGTCTTCAGGAAGTTTATTATACTTCTGGACATTGGTCTTCTCATGAGAAAAATGAAAAGGCTGTGCTACCAGATCTCTAAATTGACCAGATTGTTTCTACTGTTTCCTCCAAGCTGTTCCTATAAACCTTCACTCACCAAGGGGACATTTGCTTCATGCTATAAAAATTATTTTCCAGATAAGTTTATATTTCATCTTCATGCTCATTTCTGAAGCAACACAATTTTAGGAATGGAATTCCTGCTGTCTTCCTAAAAGATGAGGTAGTAACACAGCAAGTACCTGAAGAAAGAAACCCAAAAATGCATGAAGGAGGTGGGGAAAGAAACAGCCTAATGTTTCAGGGCCATAAAGGGATCTTTTAAGGTTTCCTACAGTGTCTCCTAATTAGTTCCTCATATAGTTTATCCCCTATTGTCCAGGATATAGCATGTCAAGGACACTGGGTTTTAAATCCCACATCTGCCACTTACTAGCTGCATTATCTCATCTGGAAAGAGAGCATGAGAGTTCTAACTTACCAGGTCCCCGAGAGGGTTGGAAGTGGCATTTTTACACACAAGGGTTTACACAGTACCCAGCCCACAAGAAATGCTGAAGACATTTGAATCTAAATTGAGTGGATTCTGTTCTTATTACCACATGTAAACTGCAATAAGACCAGATAATTTTTGGTCCCAGCAGGTATTGGCAATTCTGTAGTGGGAGTGGGACAGAAATGGGGGAATGATTCTGATATCTAAAGTTCTGGAGTTAAATTTCCAGACATGGCAGGCTAGGAATATTTGCCTAGATTTTCTTAAAGACCATATAAATGATGTTCCTAGATATTCAGATTATAAATCTAGGATTTATGGCAATCAAAATAACTTTTAAAATTTTGTAACAATTGTGATGGGACCCTAGTAATCTCAAATAAGCCATTCTGAACCTTATCACATACTGCTATGGATTTGCACTGGAATAAAGAAAACTTTCTCCATATTTTCAGATCTTGATTTCTTCTAAGATCATTTACTGTATAATATTCACAGTCTTTATAAACTGTCTCTTCAAATTCTGGTAGACTTATTGTATCTTCAGACAACTTTGAAACGAGTTGCACTTTGTGTGTAAACAACATTGTGATGTACTTATCCAGTGGTTTTGTAACTTAAGAAAGGTTGACAATGATTAGTCTAATCATTGTAAGGTTTCAAGGTTATTAATTTCTGTTCAAAGGATTATTAGACTTTTTTCAATGATTCAGGTGAGTACAGAGTGGCATGATTTTGGAATTAGCAGTTGACATAGAGCAGAAGTCACGAGACCACAGTATAACTGTCAAAGTAGCCACAGGTGAAATAAGTAGAGAACAATTGGTAAAGGCAGAAGTTGGTATCTGTGAGTTCCAACATGGGGTGGTCAGAAAAAGTTGACAGAATATAGAGCCTAGGGACAAAGAAATAAACAATATTCAGAAATGGAGATAGACAACTTTGGCTGATGTGACAGCTATTCTGGCTGCTCAAAGACACAATGGCTAACTTTTTGTGTCATCAGGGGTTGATATCCAAATGGTTTAATGGAAGTCATGACCTGAGAGCTAAAATTCTGTAGACTCTGATTCAGACTTGTCTGAACATGCTTCAGATAATTATTAAAGTGGGCCCACCAAAGCTCTGTGGACATAAACCATCAAGGGACCTATTGGGAAGTAAGTTATCCAAAGGGAAGCGAGTACAAAACACACATTGGACTCACTGTTAGTGATTGAAGCAGAGGGCCGATTTTGAAACTGAATGATACCGTCAGCTCAAGTTGGCCCTCAAGTAGTTCCTGTGACTCATTACTCAGAGTTTTGAGAAGAGACTGTCACAAGAAATGAAAGAGAAAGAGAGAATTCTAGAATGAAAGGTCCAGCACACAAAAATATCTACATGAAATTGGGAGTACAAGAGCAACAGGGCTTTTTGAGCTAGTTAATCAAATGAAAAGGGAGATCGTTTTCCCCGCTTCAGTGTGAGAGAATGTAAGCAATAGAGATTAAAAAGTACATCATTCTTTGGTATGGAAGAGAGGCAGAAGATCTTGTGTATTCAGGTAAAAACACTCCCAAAGGAGCTTGGAAGACATGAGACACATGCCAGCAGCATAAACAAAACAGCAGTACTGGGGATAACACCAGTGTAGTGTGGTGGCCTTATCCTCTAGCATATGAGAGACAGAGTTGGTCAATCAAGTCTTTTTCCATTGCAAGCAGCAGACACCCATTCAGACAAGGAATGGAGAGGAGGGATGCATTGGCAGCTTTAAGGATAACTCACGAAACTTAGAGGGAGGACTGCCACCAAATTTCATTTACTAGATCAAGGAAATCAAGGACTTCAAAAGGGAGTTTTCCTGTGTTTTATACTATACTTTTTCATTCTTTCTGCAAATTGGTCATTTCTCATTCACCAAGAATATTGTGGCAAACGGCTACCACATTGCTGTTTTACATCAGTTTTTAGTTCCAGAGCTTTAATGCACCAGCATTCCAGACCCCAAATAAAAATTCCTGTGAGGGAAAATCTAACTGTGACTAAAGGTACTCTAAAAAATATCAACCATACAGATCTTTCCTATACTGGTTTCTTCCAGTACCAATTTGGAGAAAATTATGTAAGAGGGGAAGAATTAGGAATTCTGCCACTCTGTTGGAGATGTCAGAGACTGAAACTAATGTGACACTCTTGTGTGTTCTAGAATGACAGCACCTCAGAAATATGTGCCACGATATAAGGCCCGCTGGAGGCAGAAAGATCATTAAAATTTTTCATTTTTATTATTATGAATCAAAGAAGAAATTTGATACCAGTTTTGGAAAAGTCTAATTATTATTCAGATATTAAAAGGTTAAAGAAGGGAATGAATATCAGATTCAACACTAAGAAATCATGCCATGGTCCATTTGTGTCCAAGTCATTCATAATCAAAGGATTACTCCTCATACATTTGACCAGCCCTCCCGTATTTTAGATACAAACTTCACTGTCTTTTTTATGTCAAACATTATAAATATAATAGATCAAGGGGTTGTCTACCAAGGCCATTCTAGTAGTGGCAAGAAAAGGTTCACATTTTAAGTTTCCAAAATATGTATTATAAAACTATTCCATAAGATGAAGCTCATTTTTGCCAGATTCACTTTTGATTTAAATCAAGCCATGATAAACGTGATAAAGGTATCCTGAGATCGTAGAATACTAAGTTGGAAGTGACTTGAAAGGTCATGTCTTCATGAGATTGCCAAACTTATTCAATTATGAGGACCCCTTTCTAAGATCAAAACAAATAAAAACCCTATGGATATGCAGGTGCTGATAGTTTCAGTCGATTAAGAAATTACATTATTACATATAGCTACTATAAAATGAGGAATGTTTTTTGAAAAATTTTATTACATCAAATACACTTTAATGTATTATGCTTAGGTGAGTAAATCATTAGACTCCTATGAGTAAAACTTGGTGCCTATTTGGAATTTAGACCTTGCAAAAATAACTCTGCCACCCTTGCAAGGAATCCTTGCTCACAAGTTAGTAAATACCTTTTTTTTTTTTTTTCTCACAACCACATTTTTAAAATGTACAGAAAACTGAGTGATTTTCCCAAGGTCAAAAATTTAGCTCACCAGTGGGAGAATGGGCACTGACATTTGAGTCAATGGGCAGAGATTTCAAGCTTCTACCTAAATAAAAGATTAAATTAAATTTATTGTTTTTCTCTTTATTACTACTTGGTTTGTATTGTATTTATATAATATGTGTCTCAAATATGGATATTTTAAAGATATATATCTATCTAGATATCTAGATATATAGATATATATATATCTATATATAGATATATAGATATATATAAAATACATAGATTGTGGGAAAACATATAATGAGTAACATATATATGTATATATTTTTTTTCCTTCCATGATCTAAAATATCATTACCATTTTCCACTGAACGATGTCTAGGTACTCTGGTAACAAATTGGTTGCGTGAATAAAATCTCAAACTTTAGAAAGGTTTCCTCTACCCTGTGTGGGAACATTTTGAAAACTCTGAACTTACTTCAAGGAGGCAGCTAAAATTGTCAGACTGTTTCAACATACTTCTTCTTCACTTAGTTTTCTTGTTAATTGACAACATTAAGAATATTTTATCAGAAGTATAAGGAAGAAATAAAAATTAATACATACCTCATCATAACCCCAAAGACATGAGTGGACAGCTGAGAAGGGCAGAAGTGCCTTGCCTTGAGACCCAAGATTTATGCCAGTCCCTGAAATCAGGTGATGAGCCACCACACTTTGAACAGACTTATTTGGGGACCCCTCCCAACCTCAACCACTGGACATATCCTCAAATTCAATTGCCACATCTCTGGTCTCTGCTTGGAGACAAGAAATGCTTCAGCCCCAAATTGCCCCTCCCCCCATTACTTATTACCCCACCATCTACATGCTGGTAAAATAGAGCTGTGGTAGATCATCCACTTCTTTAATATAAATAATTACCCAAACAAGATAGTTAGAAGGAATGTCCCCCTCCATTCAAAATGAAAATCCACATCATGCCCCAATATTTTTAGCTCCACTTTTCTATTTGGAACTAATTTTGTGAAAGTGCACATCATCGTAGTCATTTACTTCAGCCATTTGGTGAGCTGCATTAATTTCTGCAGCTTCTTTTAAAAGATAAACCACATTTAATGGCCATGCTAAATATTATAAAGCCTTCAAGCATCTGAAGGACGACAGCATGGTAAGTCTCCACTAGATTGAAGAGGACATCCATGTCCCATTTATAAGGATTCCTAATGCATTCTCCATTATCATTCCACTCACTCATTGAGTTCCATTATAACTTATATTGATTCTATTCTCAGAGGGAGTCTGGGGATGAGACAAAGAAGTAATTAAGTAGTTTTTCAAAGGATAACCACTGCCACCTAAAATCATTAAAGGAAAATAAAATACCGACCATCCTCTACCATATCAAAATGAATTCATAGCTGCTCAAGGAATCAACTTCTGAAACATTAAAATCTAGAAAATTTGGAGAATTTGGAAGCATAACTAACTGAAACTGACTGTTTTTACAAGTGCCTGTAGACAGTCATGATGTGGTGTGAATTCACATCTGTCTTGGATATCAGCTATGTTCCAGGAATAGCTGCGGCTCTGTGCCACATCCTTGAAAATGTGTACTTTAAAAATTAATGTCCTATATAAATACTATATGCACTTTGGGCATATTCCTGTGTTAAGGCATTGCTTTGTGGAAAACTGGTATTAGTGTGTAAGGGCCTATTCGGCCAGAGCGGCCCCACCCTGGTTGAACTGCCATTTTGTTGTAAAACTTAAATTGACACCCCCCCCCCAGGGGAACTTACTTAAAAGCAAGTTCGGGAAACCAGTCTCAGGTAACAAAGTCCAAATACAAGGGTGGGTCAGGCCAGGTAGAGACGTCTGATCAGTGGAGGCGCATACTGTCTCCTAGCTACCAAGGTGATGGGCGAGTTTCCATGGCTGCTGTGGGGTGAATTGTAATTCAATTAGTCACCTGTGTGTGGCCAGGCCCAACCACATGACCTTTGCTCTATAAAAGTTAGTCTGGAAAGCAGGGAGGGGTCGTCCTCTGTGAGGGGCTACCCTGACCGGTCTGTTTGACAGTCAGTCTGATTCCTAATGCTTGGTGCGAAATAAAGCTTTGCTTGACCTTCACTTTGTATCAGTCTCACTCCTTTAATCACGGACCCATTATTGGGGTACCCAATTTGGGGGGACCCAACAAGTGTTTTTTTTTTAATTTAATTTAATTTTATTTTTAAACTGGTATTAGTTTTAAAGCATTCAAATAAACTCCATTCAGGGGACCAAAAGGAAGAAAAAAAATAGCTCTGCCTAAAAGAAATGGTGAGGTGGGCAGTATCTGTTTTAAATAGAAAATTTAAATATGACCCTTGCCTCTGGTATTTAATTCAAGTAATTGATGTGCTATGCATATGGCAGTGAAAAGTATAAATGGGAGTGGTAAAAATTTACAAGCTTTAAAAAATGTGTGTAGTCAGATAAGTTAAAAATTATCCATCCTTTGTGTTTTGCAGGAGTACCTACCTGACCCAGAAGCAAACCAGCTCAGAGTAAGTCACATACGATCCTTTAGCAAATTAAGTATGGTTGGCTCTCTGTAAGTGGTAGGTTCAGATATTTCCTGTAAATGTGAGTAGTAATTCACAAAACTGACAACACTGTTTTTTACAAAAGAGGATGGTGGGTCTTTTTATCTAATCAGGACCGTAGGCAAATTTAGTATTCAATCAAGCTATTCATACTTTAATCCCAAAGATATACAACTGAAAAAAATCTCTTAGGTGTTTGGTTCAGTGATTTTTTTCAAACTCTATTCTTCAGATGTGTGTCAGAGGCCATGGGGGCAGGAACAAGGAAGTGGAGGTAGTTAGAATAGATAAGTTCACTGCACCATCATTCAAACAAGAACAATCACCCCAATTAGTGGGCTTCTGTACAAGATAATAAAGAAAAAAATGCTCAGGCTGAAAACGTTTGAAACTCCATTTTTATTATCTTATAAATGAAAACTTTTGGTTCTGAAGAAAAGAGTTTGCACAGGCCTATTTAATTATTAGAAATAGGATCAGAAACAGAACCTGATCCTAGGTCACACAGACAACTGAGAGAGTTGAAGGTATGCATGTTACCCTTCACGGTCTGATGGTCTTCATTTGCGGGGTCATTCTTTTAACTCCTAGGATAGAGTGATTCCCACCCAAATCCCCGCGTTGTTCATAGTGTTCTTTGTTCTATTTAAAATTTTGTTCTGTGAATAATTTTAATTTCATATTGCTGCAAAAAAGACTGAATTCTGACTGATAAATTTGCATTCACAATTGATGTAATTTCAAAAAATTGGGCAATTCTATCACATTTCTAGTACTTAATATCTCTCTCCCTCTTTCTCTCCATATCTGTCTCTCTCTGTGTATCTTTCTCTTTCACATACACATACTCACATACCTTATAATTTCATAACTCTCCCTTGCTGCTTTCCTGTTATGCCAATCGTGTAATAATCTGAATAAGAAATTAATATGCCACAATGTTGGAGAGTATGAACACTTACATGGAAAGCATTTGCACACTTCCTCCTAAAATATCTCAGGGAAATCACCCTATTCCAGGATCCTACCCAGTCTTGAAGTCTCAAAAATATCATATTAACTTTTTGTCTGACTTTCCAGGATAGGCTCATGTACAAAAGAAATATATATTTTCTGGAGCTTAAACAATTGATTCTACATAGCTGGTCTATATTTCTAGCATGCAGACTCACTAAAGTGTCGTCATAATCAGTTTGCCTTTTTGTTCATTGAAATAAGGAGAAACAAATTGCCTTACAGGTAGACTCAGGTATTTTGGGGACGTAGGCCTATGAATATTTGTCCAATTCTTTCTTGTAATCTCATAATGGGAATTTCTTCTCTGTATTTATCTTGTCTACATGACAGTGCGGTGGCAAGGGTTGGATCAAGTCAGCTCCTCAGCACAGACTTAACAGTCCCTCAATCATAGTGCATGCTCAGTCCATGTCACCGAATGAGGGAGTTTTAGAAAAGTTGATCTGAAAGCTAGAATGGTTAAGAATAAAAGGGGTGTCAGACTGAGTAAGAGGAGAAGGGTAAGAGACTTAAAAATCATTACGCTCATCATGCATTGCAGGACAGAACAAAGAATTCCTGAATCTTAATTATTCTTCAGTCACATTTAGTTCATACCCCTGGTCAAAATGTAGATCACAGGAATGATTGCATTTTTAAGCTGGGATATGTGCTGAGTATCTTTTTCATGTACCTCCACATTAATTCTCTACTCGGCTGTGCCAGGACTTTGGGTTGGGTCCAGCCAATGGAGAGCACAGTCAGGAGCCTGGAGGAGGGTAGAAGAGTGAGGCCATCATATTCAATCCTGAGCTCTCTTGGGGTAGGGCATGGCCTGGCTGTGTCTTATCACTAAAGTTCTTTGTTCCTGTCAGGCCACCCTCTCTCTCCACACATCTCTGTTTCCAGGTTCTGGCAAATACACCAGTTGCTCTTATTTAGGGGAAATCTCCTCCTTCCCTTACCAGCTCACAGGGTGCCCCAAGATCCCTTGTTGTTCTCTATTATCTCCACACACCTTTTCAAGCAGATCATTTTAAAACACTTTTCAAAGAACTCAGTTCCCATATGCCATCAGCTTCCTGCTCAGAACCCAGCCCACTGCAGGATCAAGGAAATGATTGCACAGAAAGTCTTGTATGTAGGAAATGGTCATCTTAACTCTGGCCATTTCCTTAATGTGGCCCATAAGATATTCAGCATTTGGGGGATTGCTTTGCCATCTATAGTATTTTGTACTTTTGGGTACTGTGACCCATTTTCTCACTATTGAACTTGGAAATATGTCTAAATGAAACACACTGGGTATGAATTATAGATTTTTTAAGATAATTTCCAGGGCATTACTTTAAAATATGATCATCCAGACCTGGAAATATCTGACAAGAGTTGAGGATGTCTTGGTAAGGGATTACAGTGAAAAATAATTTTTTTTTCCTTCAAGGTAAGTGGGTCACAAAATCATTAAATCAGTTAGCTCTTGATAGCCCCTAAAACTGAAAGTCTTTTTTGTCTAAAGATCACCACCCTCCCACACACAAAGGCTTAGGAGAAGTTGAGATTCTACATCTAGCACAAACTATGCCTTTTTATGTTTTATGACTGACCATAAATTAAACTATTATATATTCAGAAATGAATGTAACCCTTAAGGACATTTTATTAATATTTTTGTAGTAATTAAATACATAAATATTAAATAAAACCACAAATCAATTACAGTTATTTTACATAGTTGTGTTTTAAGAAGTTTTTGAAATTATATCTCATTTGGTGCTATATTGTTTCTTTACTTTGACTTTCTCTAGTCTCTCCAAAGCAAACTGGCATCAACTTGCAGATTCTGTTGTTTTGCAACAGGGGCCCACTATTGTCCCAAACTCTGGCGTATGTTTTGAAAAAGAATTTTTGCCACTCTGGCAACAATTGAAATTCAGAGAGTAAAAGAACACTTGCTTAGAATGCTAAAATTGCTAATCCTGCAATCTCAGCACCAGAGATCTGTCTACAATAGAACAATCTGATGTTTTTTTCTTTTTGTTTTTTTCCCTAGTGTGGAAAGAAGGAAAAGGAAAATCTAACTATATGCAGTAGAATAAAAATGGAGTAAAAGCAGATGGAAAATTTCAAAGGATTAAATAATAGAATCCAAAGCATGCAGTTAAAAACAAATTATTGAAATAACAAGTCTATTACATTCAAAAGGAATAAAATCTTGTCTTTCCCAAAGCCTAGGGCATAGATTTCACAGTGAAGAATGATTTATTTTTTTTTTAACAGAAAAGAAATGGGAGCTTGATTTTCAAATATGAAAAAAAAAAATGACCGTAAATACAAGTAACTAAGTTCATTTAGATAAAAAAAAAATGTCATTCTGTTATGTGCTGTATGTGGAACTTTATCAACTCATAAATTACATATCCAATGAAACCAAAGACAAACCTAACTGTAAGATTTTTATGAAAAACTGTATGTTGAGAAATAGCCTCTTGGGAAAGCTCAAAGCTTTTTTTTCTGTACCTAACTTCTTTACTGAACCACCCTCTTTTCTTCTCTAAGTGTAGGGAGAGGAAGAGAGGAAGAGTGGGTGCTGTAGGTTGACCAGGTCTAAGAAGATTACATTGTTTATGGGCTTAATGGAGAGAGAATTGATGACATGAAAGTAAAATATATTAAGCCCACATGTTCATTGGAGCTCTATTTCTCTCTTTCTCCCTCACTGTGTCTCTGTCTCTCTAACACACACACACACACACACACACACACACACACACTCTCTCTCTCTCTCTCTCTCTCTCTCTCTCTTTCACCCTCTTGCTCTACCCCTCACCCACTCACTCCCTCCTTCTCTCTCACCCCCTCACCCCCTCACTCTCTCACTCCATTCTCCTCTCACTCTCAACTGGCATCTGATCCCAGGAGCTATTCTCCTGACTCAGCAGGGCCTAGGTAACGGGCTAATTCCCACCACACACTGTGGACAAACAGGTTATTCTAACACCAGCACCCTTTTCTCACATTGGGGAGGGAAATCTAAAATTCAGCTGTAGGCTTTGTGCTGGAAGTATCCAGAGCAAACCTTAAGCTCCAGTAACCCACACTTCCCCTTGTAGGTAATCTTTCTGTGGAGTTTGACTATCTCAGTAGGGATTGGTTTTGAAGATTAGGGCCAAAGCCTCAATAGAAACTAGTGTTACTTTGCCTTATTAGAGAAAGTTCCTTATACACTGGGTGTTACACGCAAACAATGAATCTTGGGAACGCTACATTGGAAACTAATGATGTACTGTATGGTGTCTAACATAATAAAAGAAAAAAAAGAGAAAAAGAAAGTTCCTTATAGATCCTCAGGGCTTTTGGATATGATAGTTTCTCATGTCTTCATATGATCTGAGTATTGCTATGTCCCCTGGCAAAATACTAAAACACTATCAGTTCATTTCTTATAAGTCATGAAATCTTCTCTTTCATGAAATGACAGTTTTGAAGAAAAGGGAAGACAATTCTTAACAACCAATATGACTAGAGCAAACAAGTGTGAATGGCCTGTGCCCTTTCCTGGGCAGTAGTTTTGCTAGATAGAAGTTACTGTGCCAGTTAGTGAGATCTTGATTTTAGAAAGATTTTGAGGGGTTCCTGGTTGGCTCAGCTGGGTAAATGTCAGGCTCTAGATTTTGGTTTAGGGCATGATTTCAGGGTCCTGGGAGTCTGCTCACTGGGTTCCATGCTCACTGGGGAGCCTGCTTGAGGATTCTCTCTCCCTCTGTCCCTTTCCCCACTTTCATGCTGTTCTGTCTCTCTCACAAATAAATGAATCTTTAGGGATGGGGAAGAAAACTTTAAAGTAAGGGTCACCTGGGTGTTTCAGTCAGTTAAGCATCTGACTCCTGATTTCAGCTCAGGTCATGATCTCAGGGTTCTGGGAGTCTGCTTGAGAATTCTCTCCCTCTGCTCCTCTTCTCCCACCCCCCCCCACTCATGCTCCCTTTCTTTCTCTCTCTCCCTCTCTCAAATAAACAAATAGATCTTAAAAAAAATTGAAGTGATATAACAAAGTTCTTCTACTTATTGTTTTATCATAATAGAATTATTAATAATGATGAGGCCATGCTTTAGTTCAACCTGGTACTATACAAGCCCATCAAAAGGCCATTTTCCTTCTGGTTGACAAAGGTGAAGAGCTTGTGTCCCCTCAAGTTCAAAAACAAAGCAATAAAGATTATTATATATTTGCCATTGTTTACATTCAAAACTTTTTAGGGAGAATGGATTTTAGCTGTAACTTAGTGTATTTTATTTTCCATCTCACACCCGGCAACAAATGGAAAAATGTTTAGGCTCTCCTCCTGCCAAACTAATTTCTTTATCTATTGGACCATTCCTCAGAAAAAGATTAATAATCATGTTTTCAAAGTGATGTTGCCCACTGTGAAATTTGTTCTACTGCCATTTCTAAAAAATGCATGCCACAGAAAAGCTTCTGCCTGGCTTACAACTAATTCAGAAAATAACTATCCTGACACTATAATTCTTGCCTGTGAAAATGAAATGGATAAAAAGGATTGAGTTTTAATGCACACTTAAATGCATTTCCAGTACTAGTAAAACCTGACAGAATTTAAAATATAATTATATCTGAAATACATTCAAGTTGAAAACTTCTCACAGATTCTATTCTAAGCAACATAGGAAAGCAACTGAATAATGAATAATGAATTTAGGGACAAAATCATGTATTTCAAAGAATCTTCAAGGTTTCATACTCAACATCTAAGACAAAAAACTGCATTGTAGCTCAAAATAATTTGGTACTGTGAACTTCTACGTTTGTTCTAGGAATGGAAAAATAATCTAGTTTACTTTTAAGATCATCAAAAGTGTACTGATGTTATTTTCCAGAAAATAAAAAGCTACAAACAGAATAATACTTAAGTACTATGACTAAAAATGTTTCTCTTTTTAAAAAAATATTATTTATTTATTTGACAGAGAGAGAGAGAATGAGAGAGTACAAGCGGGGGGAGCTGCAAAGGGAGAGGGAGAAGCAGGCTCCCTGCAGTGTTCGATCCCAGTACCTGAGCCAAAGGCCGACACTTAACCAACTGAGCTATCCAGGTGCTCCTGAAAATATTTGTTTTTATTCAAAGAGAGCAACATCTGAATGTGCCCATTTTCTTCAAAACGGCTTGAGGGAGCAAAGCTTTCCTTGCCTAAGAAATAAGATGGCTATAACTAACTTGGAGAAAGAATATGATTTTTAATCCTCTCAAGGAGTCTAAGTTCTAATATTCTAAAGATGACTCAATTTTACTCATGGGAACATTTTGAGATTGAGAGATCAGAAATATGGTGAGATTTGTTTTAAAATCAGCAATCAGAACGGGAAAGCCAGCATTCCATATGCTTACTCTGGCAATTCTGATTGCAAAGGCAGAGCCATAGGCCCTTGAACAAAATTAAGGAGAAAATCTACTGATTATTCACTACCTTTAGGATTGGTCCTCTTGAACACTTTCAAACCTTGACACTCTGATGCCTCTTGCTCTTGATTTTCCTTCAGTAATTTGCATGTATTTCTCCTTCTTGGTTCTTTGCAAATAGTTTTGTTGTTGCTCATCCAACTCTTAAATTTTAGCATCCTTTAGGGGTCTGTTCTTTCCTTATTTATAATAGTGTGAAATTACATTACTTATAAATTTTTTTCTATTTGATTATTGCAATTTAATATGTAAGCTTCTCCAGAGCAGGAACCTAGTCTTTCTTCCCACTGTTATAGCCCAGGTACCTAGGACAGCTCTTGCATATTCTATTGGCTTTTTCTCTAGGCATTAATGTACTGCTGACTTCATAATCTGTATCTTCATTTTAATCCTCTCTCTAAAACTCTAGAACCATGTATCATTTGAATATCTCTACCTGGGAATGTTGCATTTGTTTTAAATGTACTACATCAAAGAGAATTTATTATATTCCACATTCAGACCCTCTTGTGATTTTTTGCCTCAAAATCTTCTCTTGTGCCTCCTTTGATTTCAGCATCTACTCTATCACACAGGCCAGAAACTGGAAGTGACTGTAAACTCATTTCATGTATTTCTCCTCCAATCAGTTAGTTGTTAAATTATTTCCATTCTGTTATCAAAATCTCTCTCAATACTCTCATATCTTCTTCAAGTACACTGTCACCACAATAGGTCAAGCCCTCACCTGAATTATAGCTTCCTAAATAAGCTTTCTGCCTCCATTCTGCCTTTGTTCTATCCATTATCCACACTGTTGCTTGAGTGATTTTTTCCTATTCCTAACCTCCCTGTATCTGGCCTGAAGAGCTTAGTATCAGATCTTTGAAGGAAAAGGATTCACATTCCTTCCTATGCTGCCCACCTGACCATTCCACTGTGATCACACTACCTACCACAGGCTACACATCAAATTGCACTATTTGTATTTTTCCCAATGCATCTTGCTTTTTCATATAGGCCAGTAATTTTTAATCCCTTTTTTACATGAGAGAGCTGAAGTTGTAGGACAATCAGTCTACCCAAAAATATAAAGAAATACTGGTAGCTCCAAGAGAGGGCACAAGCACTTATTTACCAATAATAGGCAGGCAGCAATGTACAAGCAGAATTTCAGGTGGAAAATTTTAGGTACAACGTTAAATAAATGGCTAAAGGCCAAGCAAACACTAGTGTAAGATTATAAAACCACTTGGAGCCAGAGACGCAAAAGGAGTATGCATCTACTCTCAGTCTCATTGGAAAGATTGGAGTTAGGGTAAGAATTCTACTTTCATGGTCCAGACCTAGAGGAGAAGAACAGCAGCCATTGCAAAACATGAAGCCTTTTTTCGTAATATCCCCTATAAAACAAATATCTTTTTTTTAAAAGATTTTGTTTATTTATTTCTTTGACAGAGAGAGAGAGAGATCACAAGTAGGCAGAAAGGCAGGCAGAGAGAGAGGGGGAAGCAGGCTCCCCAATGAGCAAAGAGCCCGATGTGGGGCTCAATTCCAGGACCCTGGGATCATGACCTGAGCCAAAGGCAGGGGCTTAACCCACTGAGCCACCCAGGTGACCCATAAAATAAATATCTTTTTTTTAAAAAAGATTTATTCATTTATTTAAGGGAGAGAGAGAGGGGGGCACCTGGGTGGCTCAGTGGTTTAAGCCCCTGCCTTCAGCTCGGGTCATGATCCCAGGGTCCTGGGATCGAGTCCCACATCGGGCTCCCAGCTCCATGGGAAGTCTGCTTCTCCCGCGACCTCCCCTCTCATACTCTCTCACTCTGTCTCTCTATTTCTCTCAAATAAATAAATAAAATCTTAAAAAAAAAAAACCTCTTTATTTAACAAAGAGAGAGAGAGAGCAGGGGGAATGGCAGAGGGAGGAGACAAGGGCTGAGCAGGGCTAAATCAAGGGACCCTGAGATCATGAATGGAGCCAAAATTAAAAGTTGGACACTTAACCAACTGAGCCACCCAGGAGCCCCTAAAACAAATGTCTTAAGCTACTTAGGACAAGGTAGCAAACCTTGTAGCCTTCAGAGTACAAATAAAGACCCATTGTGGCTAGAGGACACTAAAACCCTACACTCCAGCAAGATAGGTAAAAATATGTTCCAGGGTCAAAATGTTAAATATCTTCTACTTCTTGAGAAGGGCAGAATCACTGGAGAGGACCTGAAAGGAATCCTGTGCTCCCTTAACACTTAGGCTGAACTAGAACAACAGAGAACACCTTCCTTTCATATACCCTCCTTAACTAGGCTAGCAAACACTGAATGACAAATAATAGAAATACAGTACAGAAGAAGATCAAAGCAAGGAAGGAGACCTTCTCTGAGATACAGGCCCAAAGGGAAAAACCTAAGGTTGAAGGTAAAGTAGACCTTGAGATAATCCCTCTTGCAAACCTGTCCCTACCCTTAAGACAAGAAAATATTAGAATTTGAAGACTGTGGTATTTTGAGGGTAATCATAGAAATGAACAAACAAAAAAAAGAAAATCCAGTCTAACTTCTGACTAGGTGCTCATCTCCCTCACTCAGACAAGATGAGTCTATTCCAGGTATAGATACTAATTATTGCAGTTTCTACTGTTCTACAAAATAATCCTGGCTTTTATCAAAAAATCAAGAGGCATACAAAAAAAGTATGGGAAAAAAACCTCATTGTCAAGAGACCAATCAATCAACATGATCAGATTCAGATATTACAGATATTTGAGGACTAGCAAATGGGGATTAAGTGTGTTTAATATGTTAAAGGCCCTAGTGGAAAAAGAGGACAAGAATGATTAGATAGGCATCAGTAGAGAGATGGAAACTATAGAAAATCAAATTAAAATGCTATAAAATAAAACAGGAAAAAGAGATAAAGAATGCCTTTGAAAAGCATATCAATCCAACTAAGGAAAGAATCAGTGAACCTGAAAATTGATGAATAGAAATTGCCAAGCTGAAAAACAAATGAAAAAGAATACAAAAATACAGAATAGGACATCCAACAAGTATGGGGCAATACGAAGTCATCTCTCATACATGTAATTGAAATGGTAAGAGAAAAGAAAGAAGGAAAGAAGATGAAATATTTGAAGAGATATGGCCAAGAATTTTGAAAAACAAAAGACACAAAACCACAGATCCAAGAAACTCAATGAATACCAAATAAGCTTACACACACACACACACACAGACACACACCATATTCATTGCTGAAAAACAAAATCAATTTTAAAATCTTGAAAATACCCAGAGAAAATATACATACAAAATAACATTACATACATTAATTATGTACAAAAATAACATATCAAATAACAAAGAAAAGAATTACAGCACAGAAAAGGACATACTATACACGGGGGGCCTGGTTCACTCAATCAGTTAAGTGTCTGCCTTTTGCTCAGGTCATGATCTTAGGATGGTTGAGTCCTGCATCTGGCTCCTTGCTTAGCAGCGAGCCTGCTTCTCCCTCTGCCTGCCACTCACCTGCCTGTGCTCTCTCTCATTCTCTCTCTCTCTCTCTCTCTCTCTCTGACAAATAAATAATTTAAAAATCGGGAAAAAAGAGAGAAAGAAGAAAAAGAAAGGAAAGAAGGAAGGAAGGAAGGAAGTCCCATAAAGCCGCATCAACCTTAAGATGTCTTCTTTATCCAGGATGAAAATGAATGAATGGCACATTAGGCAGAAAGAAGTAACCCCTAAATCTAATTTAAGTAAAGACTCTGAAGAATTCTCATGTAAAGAAACCTCTTAGGCTTGCCTCAATTTCCCATAAAGTTTTTCATTCTGAAAAAAATTTTTTTTTCAACCAACTTGTTTTTTTCCTTAAGAAACTCTGGCATAGGGGCACCTGGGTGGCTCAGTGGGTTAAGCCGCTGCTTTCAGCTCAGGTCATGATCTCAGGGTCCTGGGATCGAGTCCTGCATCGGGCTCTCTGCTCCGCAGGGAGCCTGTTTCCTCCTCTCTCTCTCTCTCTCTCTGCTTGCCTCTCTGTCCACTTGTGATCTCTCTCTGTCAAATAAATAAAATCTTTAAAAAAAAAAAGAAAAGAAACTCTGGCATACTACTGAAAATGCCTAAGTTACATTCTTTTCATGAGTTATTTGGAGAAAGATAAAAACCTCCTACTAGGAAAAAACAGGGCTAGAAACGTGTCTCTTAGAGGTAGCATTTCCCCCACTTTGTTCTAGATACAAGTCCAGGAAAAAAAGGTAAGGCAAGTAGAGCAGGAGATGGAAGAAGTTAATTCTCATGTTTTTTCTCCTTAGGGATCATCTACTCAGTAATCTTATTAATGGTCTTCACTTTGTGCTAGCATTGAACAAAACAGATATGACCCTTTCCTTTATGGAGGTTATAGTCTCATAGGGAGTATCAAAGGGGAAAGACAAAAAATTCCAATGAATATGTACCATGTAACATTGTCAATGCCATAAGAAGAGGGCTTAGTTCTTCTGGAATATAAGCTGAGACTCTGGTAGAGCCAGAAACCTGGAGTACAGGCACAGTCATCTGCTCAGGTTCAGAGACCCATAGAAAGAGCAGAGAAATCCTCAGAATCCAAGAGAACTGGGAAGAAGGTAGCCAATTTTCAGCATGGCTGTTCCACAGGGCTCCTATGACAAAATACCGTTGATTGTATGAGTTAAACAACAAATATTTGTATCTCACAGTTCTGAAGTTTGAGAGGTTCAACACCAAAGTGACTGTAGCTTCAGTATCTGGTGAATGTCTGCTTCCTCATTCATAAACATCTATCTTCTCTTCGGGTCCCCATATGGCAGAAGGAGTGAAAGAACTCTCTGGGGTCTCTTTTATAAAGGCACTAATCCCATTCATGAAGCCTCCATCCTTATGATCTACTAACTTTCTGAAGGTCCTATCTCCAAATACCATCCCATTATGAGTTAGGTTTCAACATGAGTTATGAAGGGACACACACCTATAGCAGACTTTAAGCCACTCACAGTAGCAATTAATTTTTCAGAATCCTGCTCCTAAATTATATTTAAATCTAGACATCAGGCTATGAAATGGAGAGAAACATGGCTGTCTATGGTGGTCTCATCCAGATGGGGAGTATATAATATGTGCACTGTTCATTTTTGCTACCCCCCACTTGACTTCTGCCGCAACCTCCCAGACCTTGTCATCTTCTGAGATTTCAGCCCATTGCTATCTGGAATTCACCTTTTTCCACTTCTCCCTGAAGTTTCTATTGCTAGGGTCTGTTTATCTTACCCTATGACAATTTTTCTCTAACCAATGACAGTCTTTCTCAGTGAACTTCATATTCATGTCACATTTGTATACTCATCTGTACTCAATAAAACTCAATGCCCCAGAAACAGGTGAGAGATCTCAGCCTCTCTCATGTTTAGAAATATCATGAAGATGTCTTTACTCACCTTGCTATGGCCTTGACCAACATTTTTTTTTAAACCCATATCCCCTAAAATATGAAGAGGAAATCTATAATGATATCCCCTTGACAGATCCATAATGGTGAAATGAATAGCTTCCAACTCCTTTTTGTACCTTTCAGAACTGTGTGTGTGTCTCTGTGTGTGTGTGCATGTAAAGGATGAAGAATGTCTTAAAAACATGTTCTGCCTGTTTGCATGCTGACACTTTTTGCTCTCTCACAGCTGGATGATGCCTTTGGTGGTCCAGAAGTCAAAAATCTGTCCTCTCTGATCATAGGCCCGTGAGCTTACAATTCCCTCTGGAGTTACTTGAAGCCCCAGGCCTCTAGAAATGAAGGAGTGCAGGCACAGCAGAGAGCAGCAAAATATGCCAGTTAGTGTTTCAAGTGAATGAGAGAATTTATGTAACCAGTATGCTAAACTAGCCCAACCAGTGGGATGCAATCATGAGGCAATTTAATTTTGCTTCCCCATTCTTCTTTAACTTTGCTCAGTGGGACAAGTTTCACCCCAGCAATGAAAATTCTGGCATTTCCATTTCTTTTATAGTTAATTCTAAGAAATGTAAAGCCCTGAGATTATTTCAAGACAAAAATCATAATCTCAAATTGCTCCTGAAAATACCCAATCCCGTATATAAGTGAAGCTTCCAGACATTCAAAATTGCAGTTACACCTCTGCCTTCACTGCAGGACTGCTGCAAGGAAGGGACAGATAAATTTCTGCTCTGTTCCCCAGTTCCTCCTTCCCAGTTTCCAATGCTTTGAGGGTTATAGGCTGGAAGTGGTAGATTGGAAGGGACCAGCTAGTTCTCCTCAGACCCGTGTCTTCTTCCTGGGCATCCCATGTCATCTAGGTTGGACAATGTGACTAGTTTTCCCTGATGGAATGTGCCTGGAAGGGATGGGTCACTAGCATCTGCCATAGTTAAACTAGCAGGGTGTCAGGTGTACCATCTCCATGCTTTCTTTCATTATCTCCTGGTCAGATACAGAAAATCCAGTTGAACATTTCAAGGCAGAGTCAATAAGTGAAACCAGGTTGATTTTCTCAAGTACTCAAGAGAAGGCTGTCCACCTAACACTCAACTGAGCTATGATAGAAATTAAAAATAAGCCATTATTCTGTTAAACCAGGTAATTTGGGGATCATTTGTTATGGCAGCCAGTGAAACTAACCCTAATTAATATGAGGAGGAAGGAAAGATTTAAAAAAGAAGGAATATTTATGCTCGGCTGGAACAAATATTGTGGTTCGTAGGCTCTACCCTTGGGTGTTGCCTTATACTTCTTACTAGCAGTTCTTTTAACTCAGATGATATATTATCCTCTTACTGATAATTTACTTCATCTGCATCTTTTGGGAATTTGGGGAATTACATTTTTAGCTCTTCCCTTCTGATCCTAACCTTAACATCTAAGATAACACCCAAATGATTCTATATCATGCGTGACCTTCACCTGATCCACTGGAAACATTCACACAGATAAATGTATGCATTTAGAAAATTATTTTTTTTCCCCATGGGAATTCATACATTTAATCAGAATTGTTCAGTCTCTGGACTCAGTCAGATCTTTCTTCTATTCAGGGAAATTATCTTGTCACTCTTTAAATTATTGATTCTGTTAACCTTAAAAATAAAACATTTTACCAGTGAAAGTGATTTTATTCAGGAATAACAGAGAATTACATTTGGGGATATGCAAATATGGCAAAACCATAAGCAGGTCCCACAAATGAGGAAGAGTAACATCAGTTTATAGAGAAGAAGGAAGACGTTGAGAGGGGTTGTTCTGAATGAAAGGCCATAGGAGAAAAGAATGAGTCCAAGGTGATGACAGTTTCTCGTTGGCTGAGTTGCAGGGGCAGTATGTTTCTCATAGGAGATACAATGTACATCTTTCCCTGTTGGGGCCTGTAATTGATAATTCTTTCTTGTTGACAATTCTTCTGTTAGGGTCTATAACTGATAGTTTCTTTCCTATAATTAATATTGAGTGATATGGCCCCCCGCCCTCTAGCCCCCCTTCTAAACTCCCTACTCCATTTTAGTGAGGTTTCCCTGTATTCATTTCCACTATTCTGTGATATTCAGCATAGTTCTGTCCTTCTGGAAATTCTAGCATTTAGATACCAAGATTCTTAGCTCTATCTTCCATATTTCTCTTTTCTCATTTCATTTCATTTTTCCTTTGAATTCTTAGATAACTCCTCAAGTTAATTTACCATTTTCTTTGTTAGCAACATCCATTCTGTTCATTATGTGTGTTTCTGGTTAATTTCAGTCATAATGTTTCATACCAAACACTCTGATACTTCATTTCCTCCTTTTTGGATGGCAGACTGGTCTCTTCTAATGCAACAATCTCTTAAATTTTATTCAGAAAATGATATTCAATTTTCTTGAACTGATAATTTTTCTCAGTATGATAATAAATATTTTATTGTCTGATTATACACCTACTTCCAGATTATTGCCTGTAATGCATTTTTTTTAAATGGACCCAAGGCAAGTAGCTATTACCTTTTACTTCACTAGAAATATTATAATTAATTCCCAGAACTGCCAGAGTCACACTAATTTTTCACATGAATAAAAAGGTTTTTTTAAAATGTAATTATGAATAAAGTGAATATTAAAGACCACTTTCACCAATCCCTGATTAAAATGCAATTGCAATTCTTCAATTGGGAAAAAGGTAGGCCACACAAAATCATTCTGGGTAAAATGTTTCTGAATTTTCCCACTTGCATCCTAAAAGTATATTTTCTCTAATTATATATTAATGAAAAGACAACAAAAAGATGCTCTTCTTCTCCTTCTCATAGTCCCTGTCCCTCTACCTCTTGTTTTCTCATTTTCAAAATGGTAATAATCTGGAACGGGAAATTTTTGCTTAGTCATGAACAGGACAGATCTAGGTGTGATGAGGCAGTGAGAGGAGATGGTAGGAAAAGTTCTTTTTCTTTCAATGATACAGAAAGCAAAATAGTACTTAACAATACTATATTGTTCACTTAAAAAATTTAAGAACATAGATCTCATATAAGTGTTTTTTTATCACAGACACACACACACACACACACACACACACAGAGGCATGAGGAAATTTTTAGAGATGATAGGCATGTTTATTACCCTTATTTGGTGATGATTTTATGGGTGTTTGTATATGTCCAAACTCATGAAATTGTATATATTAAATGTGTATTTTTTTGTTTATCAGTTATAACTTAATAGAGCTGTGATAGATAGATAGTTGGACAGATAGATAGATTGATGATGGACTTTGCAAAACATAAAAAGAAACAGAGGCCAGATGGAAGACATAAGTCCTGAAGCTTCTCTGTGCTACTGACTTTGTCCTCTGAGTGCAGTGTTTGATTTGACAGAAAGTTAGAGGTGGAAGAGAAGCAACTGAAGAGTAGACTGAGGTTTACTAGATGGAAGAGGCCAAATATGTATTACACAGCAAAGAGAAATCTTAACACTTATACCAGATTAAACCCAAAGTAAAAAATGACACTTTCAGTCAGCTGAGCTAAGTATAAGTAGATCATATCATGGCAGAGTTCAGAGTAAGATTTTTATTTGTTACAATTGAAAAATATTATGTACTAACTAGGAAAATAAACTATTTTAATGGGTGCTATGATGGATTTACTTTCATGTTAATTTCAGCTGAAGATTCAAAACAATAGGGACTACATTCTAAATGGAAGGCCATCAAGGATTTTTCAATGAAGTGAACAAAAACTAGTTTTATGATTTTAATCTCCAGCTGACAACAAAGATCTAAAAGGATTAAGAGCTGGAGATTAAAGGAGAAGTACATTTCCTTGGGGGAGATGCCCCCACCTCTTTCCTCACATATGGAGGTTTGGAGGATGACTTCTCCTTACCTCAAACCTGGTGGGAATGGCTTCAGCTACATCACTTAGAGTTTGAATAATGTATCAGGGAATTGGAAACAGTGGGCTGGTTCCTGGATTGAGCCTGAGAAATGTAAAGTGTCAGGAATTATGGTTGCACAGCTTCTCTGGTGGAGGCATATTAGGATCATCCTGAATTTCCAAATTTTATGCTGATGAAGTTGTTTTCTGTGAACTAGATGTGGGCCACATACCAAAGAATGCTAGCATCAGATTGTTCTAGTTCCTGTCTCAGAGTTCTGCTTGGAGAGGTAGGAAAACAATGATAGAAAGGGACTAAAGAGTTATCAGAAACCAGCCAAAACAAATGAATTTATTTGTGCCAAGAGAACTACAGACATTGAGAATGAGGGAAAACTGACCATACCAGTCAGGATAAACTAGCACAGTGGTTTTTACCCAAGGATGACTTCATCTCCCATGGGATATATGGCAATGTCTGGAGACACTTTGGGACATTTTGAGAGACAGGGAAATGTGTGGATGGGGCCAATGGCATCTAGTAGCTAGAGGCCAGAGCTTATCATAAACATCAAAAATATACAGAACAACCCCTTATAACAGAGAATTATCTGGAAAAATATTATTAGTTCCAAGGTTGAGAAACCCTGTTGTAGAGTATGCTGATTTAAACAAATAGTCTCTACATCTTGGTGGCTTACTTTTACATGTGCCCATTGAAGATTGGGTGCTCTTCTGCTCCACGTGCCCTCATGGCAGCTTCCATTGTGTACCTAGAATACCAGTCAATATGGCAAAGCAGAAAGAAACATGTTTAACAATACACTGACTTTGAAAACTTCTGGTAGAAGTGACGAACCTCTCCTCTACGTTCCAAAGCAAGTCTTCTTGTCTATTGGTTACCTATTACTGTGTAACAAATTACCCCAACATTTTTTTTAAGTTCTTGTTTGTTTGCTTGCTTGCTTGCTTGCTTGTTTAGAGAGCAAGGGGAGGGGCAGAGAGAGAGGGAGAGAGAATGTCAAGCAGGCTCTGCACTCAGCACAGAGCCTGATGCAGGGCTCAATCCCACAACCCTGACACCATAACCTGAGCTGAACCCAAGAGTTGGATTCTTAACCAGCTGAGCCACTCAGGACCTGGAATTAACCCAACATTTAATGGCTTAAAACAACACACAATTATTATATACTACTTTTATGGATCAATAATCTGGCACAGCATAGTTGAATCCCTTCTTCAGGAACTCTTAAGAGCTGCAAAGTGTTAGGCAAGGCCACAGTCCTCTCAAATATCAAATGGGACCACATCTGCTTTTGATCTTACTCAGTGGTTATGGACAGGGTTCAGTTCCTCATGAGCTATTGGACTGAAGACCTCAGTGTCTTGCTGACTAGTGGCCCTCTCCACCAGAACAAGCATGCATGAAGAGCCAAGGAAAGAATGCCAGAAAGACAGCAGTTATAGTCTTTTATAACTTGATAATGGAAGTGACATCATATCAATTTTCTATTCATTTCGAGCAAGTCACAAGATCCGGCCCACAGTCAAGGGGAGAGAATTATACAATACCACTTCAGGGTTCCTGAGTTCAACAGAGTGGGATGTTTAATCCTTTCACAGGAAGGAGCACCACATAGGGAAAACCTAAAATATTGAGTGCAGACTGATACAATCTGCCTCTCCAAACATTTTCCTCTTTTCTAATTCATGAGGCTCAAACTGGGGGAGGAGTGAAGTCCTACTTTTAAATCATGGCTTTGAGTTTTGGATTATTATATTGAACTGGGTATATGAATTTCTGGCTGAGAGAAGAAAAAAAAAACTATATTTTATCACTCAGAGTAACCAGAGGACGTTATGTCACCTAAGAACAATCAAAGGGTTATAGAACCACCCACAAATTTCACGCAGGGGAATTAAACAATATCAACCAGCTCCACACAATAAATTTAAAGAGATCATGGAAGGCAAACATAAAGTTGCATCATATCCCCTGAATCTGTTTGTTCATTCCTTTACTCAACTACTGCGTATTGATTACTTACTATGTCCCAGGCTCATCCTAGGCAGGAGAACACCCAAATGAATAAAACAAGCAAAAACTCCTGTCCTCATAGAGTGTATGTCCAAATGGGTTTGGGAAAGATGATAGACCCTAAAAGAAATAGTTTAGGTATGTGGTACTTCAGATGGTCAAACGTCTTACAGAGATAAAAAAGGAAAAGAGATGAGAGACAGTGAGATTTTCAGAGGTGAAGAAAATCCCCACTAAATAAGATGAAACTATGAGCCATGTGAATATCCAAAAGGAGGTCATGCAATGTAATGTTTATATAGTTTTCAAAGGAGGTATTTTGGACATCAACAAGAAACACTGTAATTTTAAGTCCAGCAAGCAAGAGACTTTTTCATTTAAAAATGCATTTACAGTTTGTTTGGAAACACTGGTTGACATGGCTGTCATGAACAATTATGTAGAATGCTAATTCTTTTTTGCAGACCTTACCTTGGCTTCAGAGCATGTTGAGTGGGGTCAGTGGTCTGACTCCTACCCTTGAACCACACAGATGGATGGAAACTAAATATAAAATATTCTCACTATTTATAACTGCAAGCAATAAGTTAAAAAAAAAAGCCTGTTCCTTTTTTTTTGGTTTTGTTTTAACATTGTTGGTTTTCTTCTGAGGATACCAGGGAAAAGTAGATAATCCAGCTGGTGGGTCTGTGGCACATTGCTTTAAGTCTCCTCACCCTTCTTACTTCACTATTGCTTGAAAACTCTTTAAGATTCCCATTAGTTGAATGATAGTCTTTACAGTTTCTCCTAATGAGAACAGAAATTTTCTAAATTACCTATGCTGTCTTGACAGGAATTTGGGAAAGAGGGAGATTCTACACCCTATATAGTCCATACTCTTTTTCTAGAATGTGTCATCTTGCTATATGGAAAGAGCTGGAAATGAAACAGATATGCTGTGTATCCCCATCTCCTTTTCTATCTCTGTCTCCATCTCTATGAAGATTATAAAGAGATATAGAGAGAAATAGGCCAAATGCTTAACATTTTCCACTTTGTGTAGTGGCATAATATGCTTCTCTTAAAAAAAACTTATTTGTACATTTAAATTTTCCTACTCTGGTCAAGCAATGCTTTTATACTAAGAAAAAAAAACAATAAATTTTTTTTAAAATTTAAACGGATGATAGAATCACAGCATGCAATTTATCTGGGGACTATGCATCTAATAGAGGAGCTATTTTAAACTGAGGGGATACCAAGAACTCAGTAGCTTTTGAAGATTCACTTTAAAGTGTTGCCACTCATGCTTAACCAAAGTGTTTCCACCTAGCAAATTAACATATGATGCATTATGCACAATACAAATTTATTTGGGGACAATCCTAAGACACTACATTTTTATAGTGCTCTTAAATTTGCAAATTGCTTTGACATTTCATTTCATTTGATCATCCCAATGACCATATTAAAATAAAGTCAGGTTTTATTAACCCTGTTTGGATGAGGAAAAAGAAGCACAGAGCATTCCATAATGCACACTGACCACAACACCAACTGCTAAGCCATTGCTTTCCCTACTTGACAATGTTGATTTTTATGCTTGGTTAGACTGAATGGTGGATTGAAAGAGGCGAGACTCCCCAGTAATTGAAGTAGGTCTCATTCCTCTGTATACACACACCTTACTTTTATTTCAGTCCCATGGATCTCTTTTCTGTTTTTAAGATGTGATTTCCGTGGAAAAAGTATCATGCCCAGTTCTCTCTTCTCTAAATAGCATCATATGCAGAAAGAATAGGTATATATTACTTCATAGAGCTTCTATTTAATGATTTAAGTGACTAAGAGGAAAATACTATGAGTAAATACATTGTTAATTTTTTTGCATTTTAGCCAGTAATTCTTTTTTTTAAATTTATATTCAATTAACCAAGTTATAGTACATCATGTTTTTGATACAATGGGTAACTGGGTTATGGAAATTAAAGAGGGCATGTGATATGATTATCCAGTACTTGTAAAGTAGTTTAACAGATGAGTTATTATGTTACTATCTTAACTATTTAGAAATTTAACCAGTTTATGTTTTCATGATCTTGTAACAGGAGATTTGATGATGAATGTGAAATCAGCAAGAGACTGATAACAAGCCTAGGAGAAAGAAAGATTAGGAATATTCTATACATTGCAAAATAACCATCTTTAGTTATTTTAATCATGAATAGGGATGGTAGAAGATCTCCTAAGAGTAACGATATCAGTTCTTTCTTTTCTATGTACATGCTGCTTTTCACATGAGAATTAGAAACTCATTAGTCTGGAATCAGAGATGTTCTGAGTGGTTTGGTTGATCAATAGAATGTAGTGGGCATTCGAGGACTACTGAGCCTAGCTCTTAAGAAATCTTACAGCTTATTCTCAGACCTCTTGGAGCACTCATTTGGAATGCTCCATCTGGGAATCCAGATGGCATGCTGGGAGATGCCTACACCACCCACAGAGGCAGTGTGCAAGTGCTCTGGTGGTCAGCCCCAGCTAAGCTCTCAGCTTTCAGCTAGTATCATGTAAGTTGGCCATCCTTGGATGCAACCCATCTCAGCCTGTAGATAACTCCAGCCCTGGCCACTACTCTCATTATAACTGCATGGACAAAACCTAAGTGAGGGCCCCCCAGCTGTGCTCAGCCAAGTAGGATGTAAACCATGAGGAAGAACAACAAATGGTTGCTTTAAGCCACAATGTTGTGTGTGGGGGGCATGATTTGTTATCTAGCAAAAGATAACTGAAAAGGTGAGATCTGAAAATTAAGTAAATAATGAGTTAAAAACTAAAGCGTAATTCTTCATAATGAAGCAGAATGTATACCTGAGCTCAGGCTCTGACACTAAGTGTTTTAAGATTTGGGGATCAGTAACATACTCTATGATCTAATCTCTTCATCTTCAAAGTGGAATATTAAGGTGTTAAAAGAAGATGTAATTTAAGACATCTGTTGCTCTCTGACAGACTTCTATATACTCTGCTGTGAAGGTCAGTAAGTGTGTCACTGACTCTGGGCACAAAGTATAGAATAGGTGATCAACAGTTTTTGAAGACAGAAATGATTACTAGGAGCCAATATAGGTTGGCAATGATCATGACCTGCCAAAACCAACTTATTTAATGAAGTATTTAACGAGATTGTTGGGCCAGTAAAGTGAAGTACGTATAGACATTGTTCATCTGTGACACTTAGCTCCTTCAAAATCTTGCTGGATTCCACTATATCTTTTGCACAATTACTTTTAATATTTCTACTAGGCCCTTGTCCTCAAGCAATAATTACTTGAAAGTATTTTTAATCCTATAATATTCTTCCTTTGACTCTATTCCCATGTTATTGGTTTTATTGCTTTCATGTCTTTCCTCAAAAAACCATTCCACATTGTTCTGCCACAAGTTTCCTTGTTTTCGTTGTTTCAAGTCCAGTTCTTAGCAGCTGTTCATGCTTCCATTATTCTACTGAAATTGCCTATCCAAAGTTATCCATAACATTTTAATTGCTAATCTAATTAGCCTTTCCTCTGTCCTCACCGTCTGCTTTATATCTGTCCCATGTTAGTGGGTTGACAGAGCCTTTGTTCTATTCTCTCCTTTGCTGTCTCCCATGGCACCTTTAGGTCTCTCTGTATTGCTCTGACTGCTTCTATTCTTTGTCTGCTCTGTCCCCTATTGCTCCCTTAAAGGTAAGCCTGTATCTATGGTCCCCTTCATTCTCTTATTCTCAATATTAAATGCTGTGTCTTGTCTCCAATATTTCCAACCTTTCTGTAGAGAATCCCTTGATATCCCCAGATCTTGTTACTACTCTCTGACTATGTATAGTATACATACTTCCTACAATTTCTTGCTCTCTTACCCTTCTATAGAATCAGAATTTAGGCTTGCATGAAAATGCCAAAGTTTGGCATATTCTTTTTGATCCTGTGCCTTGAAACTCCTGTCTGTCCTTGATGTGAATAATTCTGTCTGGCCTGGGTTTCCACTTTGCTCTTGTGAGCGGGGTTCTGCTACTCCTCTGTTTACCTGTCATTGGATGTTTCATGTTCAATCCTGAGTCTTTGATGATAAAGTCAATAGGAGTCAACAAGACTTTGAGGACTCACAGAAAAGGGCTTCTATTTTAAACTGCATATATATGTATGGATGTGTGTGTGTGTGTGTGTGTGTGTGTGTGTGTATAGTATTTTGAGATATCAGTTGATGTTTCCTTCCTACTCCCAGTAACTTCTGCTGAAAACATGGGCATCCACCATTCAGACACGTAAGCAATGAAGAATCTGTTGTCACATGGAAAAGCTATTACAATAGAGTACAATAGAATACAGAAAGTGAAAAAAATATATTGCGCGTTGATGTTTTTGAGATGCAAAGAGTTGAACTTTTGGAGATTCTTAGGCTTTTGGCTATGAAGAAGACATATTTATTACAAAGGATTTTATGTTTTCTGTGGGCCTTGAGAAGTTTTATGATCCCTTAGAGAAAAAGATGTTAGGAGAACCAGGTGGGTTAGTGAATCTTTTAAGACAAAGAGATTGGGATTCACTTCCCAGCAGAGTCCAGGTGACTATGACTACTGTGTTTCCCAGTGCCCCAGTATGGCATGTGGATAGTAGTAGAAATGATTATATGAATTGTCTTGGCACATACAATTTCCGTTGAAGTGCAAATGATTATATTAGAGAAAGCTTGTCACCAAAGAACAGAAATGGGTAAAGATATCCCAAAAGTGATAGAGGAGGTAGAAGAGATGTGAGAATTACTTGGAGCTTAATAGATCTTCTTTCAATAACATTTGTTATATGCCTACTCTGTGCATAGAACTCTGCTTCTTACAATGTGAGTCCATTATATTTTATGATTTTATTCTAATTAGAATGCATTTTATTTATAATTCAGTTGTTTTGAAGCCCATGACAAAATGCCTGTGAAAAGGGAATCAGTGTGACAGTCTGGAAAATAGAATTATTCTGGTGTCTGCTGTTCCAGGTCTCATATGCAGCTGAAATTTTTGGTGGTTAGTAATCTTGGGTAATTTAACCAAGATATGCCATCTTTGTTGGGAAAACATCTTGAAGTGGCAAGAAGATTTAGACTCAAGTTGCCTTAGCTAATGGAATCCAAGAGCAAGAAACAAACTATGTTAAGTGCAGGGGACTGGGACCTTACACAGTCCTTAGAAGAATTAGAGGGCTTGGTTCTAGACTGAGCTTCAAGGAAATCCTCCCAGAATAGTGACACTGAACTGGGACTCCAGAGAAGTTATAATTTCTGCTTCCATCACAAAGACAAAGAATCTGAACTCACCACTAGAATGGCTGAGTTTGAAATCACACCGTTGTAGAAGAGAATTAGGGATTGGGAAGCTACTACTGTTGCTTCAACACTTCCCTCTCCAAATCCAGAGAGCTGTGTTTGAACCTGAAAGGCTGAAAAGACAATTCTGGCAATCATAATTTTATGCGGCAATAGAAAAATCAGTAAAAAGATGACTTTTTCTTATTTTAGATATCTAAATCTGATTTAAGGACATCGATATGATGAAACAATTTTTTAAAAATTTTTATTTAGGGGCGCCTGGGTGGCTCAGTGGGTTAAGCCGCTGCCTTTGGCTCAGGTCATGATCTCAGGGTCCTGGGATCGAGTCCCGC